>NW_018164875.1:182315-209309 GCF_001263595.1 Phalaenopsis equestris
ACATATATATATATATATACATATATATATATATATATGTATATATATTTTAATATTTGTATTAGTTTTTATACTTTTTTTCTTTTTGAGTTTTAGATAGTTGTTTCTACTATTTTAGTTTCAGTTCTCTTTCAAGTTATTTCTTTTTTTTTTCAATTTTATCAGTTGTTTGACTCTTATTTATGAAATAAAATAAAATTTATCTTTTATTATTTTTTTAATGGCTGTTTTATATGATATTTTATTTTGCGAACATAAAATAAGTTCTCATTAGGTGTATTGTCTTCTATACCCAAAGTATGACACGTTATGAATGCAAATATAAAAGTTTGTGTGAGATATATAAATACATAAGAATTGTGTGCTGCCTATCTAAATTTTCCTTAAAATTTTACTAAAAATAAAATGTTAATTTGATAGTATTTTTAAACAATATACATGATAGAACATATGCAAAAAATAATTTAATATAATAATTATTATTAATTTAACATATTACTTCACTTAAACTCTTATTATAAAAAAAATAAACTAAATCATGAAAGTAGAGAATTTGTTTAGAGAATAAGGGGAGCTTATGGAAATAAGTTAAATGAATTATAACTTATTTTAATTCTTTTTTAAATATTGTATGAACTTGTGTTTATACACTTGTGAGTTGCAAGTGGATTATAAATATTGATGATTAATGGCTCTTAATTTTTTGAATGATATTTTCAATTATTAAATTATTTTTCTCTTAAAAAAAATTATGGATGGTAGTAAATATATATTAAATGAAGAGAAATAAGGCATAAAATTATGAAAGCGCAAAACGTGCTCAAAATTAGTCAATATTGACTAGCTGAAACAGTACAATCAAATAATTTTTTTAAAAAAAAAAACATTTTTTTGCAAAATTTCGACT
Source organism: Phalaenopsis equestris (assembly GCF_001263595.1). Classification (NCBI taxonomy): domain Eukaryota; kingdom Viridiplantae; phylum Streptophyta; class Magnoliopsida; order Asparagales; family Orchidaceae; genus Phalaenopsis; species Phalaenopsis equestris. The sequence goes on from NW_018164875.1 coordinate 183,223, forward strand.
TTTGTGGAATATATCCGACGGCTGAAATCCCCACTTCTTATTTTTGACTCGCAGATCGAGCAAACAAATGGGACCCTTCTCGAGCTGAGCAATCCACGAACATATAAAAAAGAAAAATAGAAAAACTGGAGTTTTCTTTTTGAGTATATTTTGGTTAGAAGGAAGAATCCATCCAGTTTTATTGAAGCAAAAAATTTGAGCTTTATGCAGGAAGAATCCATCTAGTTTTATTGAAGCAAAAAATTTGAGCTTTATGCAGCAGCCCTAAAAAGCAACCTTCTTTCTTCTTCCTTCTTCAATCCTCGGCGGAGGTCCGATTCCTCCTCTTCTCCCCTCCATCCGGGCCGTTATCTGCACATCCGGAGTCCGGATGTAATATTTTATCCTCGGTTCCAAGTATTTTCTGTCTCTCAGATCAATCAAAAGCTCCTGCAAAAACTCTATCTTTATCCTGAAGTATCTGCGAGTAAGCTAATCCTCCTGATAATTTGTTCTGTCAATTGTAAAAAATTCCATCTTTGTTCTTTGAATGGGATCAAGCTCTGAAATTTCTTTTTGTTTATGTGAATCTTTATTCCCTAGGTTTGTGAGTTGTGATCCTGATAGGGTTCAGACATGGAAGCTCGAAAAACACAGGAAGATGCTGTCTTGGATGTGAAGCCTTTGAGATCACTTGCCCCAATGTTTCCTGCTCCTTATGGATTCAACACCACATTCAGCTTTTCTGGTTCATCTCCTCCCTTCGTCTGCGTTAGCCCCTTCGGCGACTCATCTTCTTCTGAGAACAGCTTTCATGCCTTCTTCACTGCTCCAGCTCCATCTTCTCCTCCGGCCAAAGCTCAACCTCTTGCCGCCAATGGCCCCTACCCCCAATCACGAGTTCCCATTAACCTCCATGAAAATTCTGAGCAAGCCATCCATACCTCCAGTTATGGAAGGAAGGTTAAGCCCTCTGGGAAGATGAGCAGGAGTTTTTACAATGGTTGGGGTGATTCTGAAACAGAAGGAGGCAGTGAAAGGAGCAAATCAAGGCGAAGAAAGAGACCTCGAAAAATCACAGATTTGTCTTTAATATGTCCCTCATCTCTTGATCCCAGAGAGTCTGTTGAGGTGGTTCTAATGACATTCGACGCTCTCCGGCGGAGACTCTTACAACTGGATGAGACAACAGATGCAAGCAAACGCGCCGACCTGAAGGCCGGCGCCATAATGACAGCCAACGATCTTCGTGCTAACGTGGGAAAAAGGATTGGATCTGTTCCTGGTGTAGATGTTGGAGACATCTTCTTCTTCAGAATCGAGCTGTGTTTGGTTGGAATGCATGCTCCAAGCATGGGAGGCATTGATTACATGATAACTAAGTATTCTGGAGCCGATGAACCGGCGGCAATCAGCATCGTCTCCTCCGGCGGCTACGAAAACGATGAGGGTGATGCCAATGTTCTGATTTACACCGGTCAGGGCGGTGGAGTAGGTAACAGACATGCTGAAAAAATACAACTTGACGATCAGAAGCTTGAAAGGGGTAATCTTGCTCTTGAGAAAAGCATGCATAGAGGCAATTCCGTGAGGGTGATTCGCAGCGCCAAAGACATGAACTTAATTTCCGGTAAGATTTACATCTATGATGGGCTTTATAAGATTCATGAATCATGGATTGATAAAGGGAAGTCTGGTTTCAACATCTTCAAATATAAGCTCTTAAGAGAACCCGGGCAACCAGAAGGACTCGGTGTGTGGAAGCGAACAACAGAATGGAGATCGAATCCATCGTCTAGAGGCAAAGTTATCCTTCCCGACATATCGTCCGGCATCGAAAATTTACCGGTTTGCCTTGTGAATGAGGTTGATGATGCCAAAGGGCCCAACCATTTTACTTATTCAACTAGTTTGAAGTATATGAGGCCTGTTAGCTCCATGAGGCCTTTGGAGAGTTGTCCTTGCCTTAGTGTCTGCCTTCCAGGTGATGCCAATTGCTCTTGCTCGCAGCAGAATGACGGCATTCTGCCTTATAGTTCTAGTGGATTACTCGTGAGCCGAAAATCCATGGTTTACGAGTGCAACAATTTGTGTTCTTGCACAATTAATTGTCGAAATAGAGTGACCCAAAAGGGCTTAAAACTTCACTTTGAAGTTTTCAGGACGAGGGACCGGGGGTGGGGTCTTCGGTCCTGGGACGCTATACGAGCGGGCACCTTCATATGTGAGTTTGCCGGCGAAGTCGTTCAAAAGATAGAAGTTGATGATTATGGCGAAGAGACACATTACAATTTTCGTGCAACTTACCTCGACGAGAAGACGAAAAAGTGGAATCATACTCCTGAGTTGATAGGTGAACCGAGTATAAATCAAAATGAGATTTTTAAGCCGCTTCCCATAATCATCGATGCGAAGAATGTGGGCAATATAGCGCGTTTTATGAACCATAGTTGTTCACCAAATGTTTTTTGGCAACCAGTTTTGTATGATCATGGGGAGGAAGGATATCCACATATTATGTTCTTTGCCATTAAGCACATTCCTCCTATGACAGAACTCACATTTGACTATGGTGTGAGCGGGGACGATAAGTTGAGCTCTCTTGCCGGAATTAAGGGGCCGAAGGAATGTTTGTGTGGCTCACCTAAGTGTAGAGGTGTTTTTGGTTAGTTCCGCATCAAATATGAGTGGAATGATTACAAAGGTTAGAAATCATCACGATTATTCCTCCTTATCTTTCATATAATAAAGTTTCTAATCAATTTTGAATTCACAAACCTTATTCAATTTTCTTGTCGAATTGGTCTTTATATGTTGTTTTGAATGATGTTAGTGATATTTACATATGTATATTGATTGTTTTTATCGATGAAACCCCATAATTAGAAGGAAGATTTATATTCATACCACTCAATTGACAATTCCTATCTATTTACATATCTAAGAGCTAAACTTCAATTATTACATGCATACCACCTTACCTATGTATAAAAAAAATATATATTTCACTTTTTGAATGTTAAAATGATGGTCTTTTTGATGTGATATGGAATATTTGTGTGGCATAAATGTCAAAAAAAGGCAAACTTTAGGTGTTAGATATGTATAAACATAGGAATTTGTTGGTATGCATGTAAATGCCCCTAATTAGATTAAAGCTGAACTCTTAAATGTCGAGGTATCTTTTGATATGACATATTGGAATTTCATATGAAACTCAAAAAAGTTAAGAGTCGGAATGAGTGCCCTCCTTAGAAGTTACAACAATGAGACAAAACCATGAGGCCATTAGTCCCAAATGGACAATATCTCGATGGTTGAGAATTCGAGGCAGTATATTACCTTTGCTTCCTAACATATATCCCTTTTACTTGCAGTTAATGGAGGAAATGTGTTGGTGGTAAAATGTTGCACCAAAACCTTCGGAGTCTCTCCTTGCAAAAGCTTACATGTAGGGGCTGAAAGACTAAATGGAGGACATCTGCAGCTTTTTATATCAGAACTGAACTTCTGCTACATAACCAGGTTAGGATTAGCCATAGCTTAGGATTTTTGCTTTTGTTTTTTCTTTATTGATAGTTAGTGTATGTTATAATAAACCCTTTTACCTTTTTATCTGTAACCTGTTGCCATTGGGCTTGCATGAGGTTTCTCTGGCTTGCTGTTGGGGTCTCTGCGGCGCCCTCTAATACTTATTGTTAGACTCATGAATACCACATGAACCCGTCGAGTCGCAATAAACAAAATCAAATTCCCTCATAAAGATTTCATCTTTGATTTACATTCTGGTGCACTGATACAAAAATTTTTGTCACACTCCTCAGGGTATTAGTTGTAAACAATGTGAGAAATTCTAATGGGTCAGTTTAGAGCGCTCAAAAAAAGGGAAATCTACATAAGCTGCACACAATTCTTATGTATTTACATGTCTCACACCAAAACTTTCATATCTACATATATATAGCACTTTGGTGCAATAAACTTTTTGCATGAGAACATATATTTCACCTTTTAAAAGTGATAATAGTGCTATCTTTTATATGATATTTAAGATTATTTGTGTAAATATAAAAATTTAGGCGTGAGATATGTAAATACAAAAGAATTGTGTGTTATGTCTGTTAATGCCCCAAGTGTTTTTTTTTTTTTTTTTTTTTTTTTTTTTTTTCATGGGTTTGTTCTTAGTTGAAGGCAGCATATTCATAACTGGTGGTGAGGTTAAGGTAGGATGGGAAAGAGAGGTGTATGGTGCACAATGTGTAAGGAGTTTTGGCTTTTATTAGTAGTATTTCTACATTTAGAATGAATGATTTTTTTCAGCTTTTTCATATTTTTATGTTTCAGTATTTATTTTTTATTTTTTTTCTAACACTGATGTTGAAATCACTTATTCTATTTTCCAATTATATGTTTTTTAATTCATACAAATGAATTTTTGACAAAGTTAGCATAAAGTGCCAAAATAGATGGGATTGTTTCACTTCTAAAATTTATAGAAGTGCTAAAATAGTTTCTGATTATTTTAAAATTGAGCTCTAACAGTGTTTGATGGGGACAATATAAGCCCCAATTTAAAAAGTTTAGGCGGTGCTTCTATAAACTCTATGACTAAAACGGTCCCATGTAAATAGTTGGGGACTATTTTGGCGTTGCAACCTTGATAAATTCACATGTCCATAGGAATTTCAATGGGTTGTAATTATTTATGTTATCCATCAAGTTAATAATATATATTATTTTAAAGAAATGTTTACACAGAGACAACTAAATTCATATGTATTTACATATCTAATATCAAAATTTTGATTTTTACATATTTATATGCCACTTTATATAAATATGTATAAATTATTACTTGTGCATATTTGCAATTGTAGAAAATATTATAAATTCATTAATTGATAGTTAAATACATGCAATTAAAACACTTTATGGGCTTTCCATAATATTTGCACAAAATTAATTTGATTTTAAAGGGTTGAATATAGATGCATTTATCATACAAAATTTGATAAATTTTGAAAAAAAAAATTTGTACTTTCCATGATTTTAATTGTAATGAAAAAAAAAGTGCCTATAGATAATGAAAAAATATTACATCAGGACTCCTAACGTAGAGCTACGTTCGGAGTTCAATGATATGCAGACACGTGGCTTCAAGATAACGCACGTGATTTCTTGTGATCTGACCCGGTAACACAGGAGAATATTCCTCATGTGTTATTTCATTTTATTTAGGTGTTATTGCGGTGATATTGATATGTTATTGTGTTATTATAACACCGGGAATATTTTCAGAACACAATAACACATAAATATCACCACAATATCACTTGAATAATGTGAAATAACACGGAGGGAATATTCCTCTACGCTAAAACGATTTTTTTAAATTTTTCCACCACCTCCACGTGACGTCATTTCATTGGACTCCGAACGTAGCTCTATGTTAGGAGTCCCGATGTAATATTTTTTTCATACATGTTATACATTTAACCTTTAACTTAATTTTAAGGGGTTATGCATAATTATGTGCATTACAAAAATATCATAAGCTTTGCCAAATATATATAAAGAGTCTTGATGTAATATTTTTCCATACATGTTATACATTTAACCTTTAACTTAATTTTAAGGGGTTATGCATAATTATGTACATTACAAAAATATCATAAGCTTGCCAAATATATATATACAGCCGTGTATAATTTACTATACACTATTATGTGATTTCTAAATAAAGACTAACTTTGTTTTTTTCTAAAAATAATAATATATTTATTTCCTTAAATTGAAAATCAATGGGAACACTTTAAATAATAAATTTTAATTCTAATTGTTTTTTTTTTTATATTTAACTAGTTATCTTATAATATTCTTTATAAATCAAGAGAAATTCAATACATCATTCAATCATCATCAAATCAACTATTATAAATATTATAATAATTTCCATTATATTAAAAATGCCAAGAGCATATGTAGTAAAAATGTATAAAATAAAAAGTGTAGTGGAAGCCATAAAATGCAATTCTATTTATTTTAAAGAAAGGTTTACATACATACATACAGCTAAATTTACTCGTCAAGTCCTTCCTTTAAAAGAATATTACGCACAGAGTTCGACTATCGAATTACATTCGGACATCTAATAAAATATGAGTACAATGTTGTACTCATTGTAATTTGTGTGGTGTCTGCATGTAATTCTACATCCGAACTTTGCACGTAATCTCATTCACTCGAGAGTTACCTTTTTTCTTAACAACAATGTGGACTACACATGTAATGTTCTTAAATTTAATGTGAAATCTTTTTGTCACAAGAAAATCTTCTTTTAATGATTCCCAAGCTCTCTTTAAATCTCTCACTGATTTTCATATTTAAGCTTGTCAGGAAATTTAAAAAAAAAAATTATTTGGTGCATTGAGTCATATGATCTATTTTGTATAGCAAGATCAATTATATTTGATTCAATTCAATTAGCTCTTCACTTCATGAATAATTTAATTAACAAAATCAATCTTAAAGTATAATTAATTTGAAATGTATATCAACTAATAAAAATTTTAAGTTGTTTTAACTTATTAAAATAAAGCTAACCATTTAGTAAAAATAAGTTTGAAATCTTTGTTAATTAATGTAAATTAATTTGATTTCAAAATTCTGAGTATGGCGATATAGCATGTTGTATAATATAATATGTATTACATAGTAAATTTTATTAAAATTAATATTAGTTAATTAATAATTAAATTATGTAAATTATATTTTTATTTAAACTCTCATGTCTTAATTTTGGCTATCTTAGTAGTCTCTATAAGTGTATCACATATTTATGTTTGTCGCTTTTAAAAAAAAATCAACTGCAAACTATTACACAAATGATAATAATGTAAGGTTAGTTAGATTTACATATTCTTCTAATATTGTTGACAAATGACATGCACAAATAGGCGATGATGTGAACATACAACATATATAGATAGGTGATGATGTGAGTGTGTCGTATATGGAAATAAATAAATCATGTAGACAAGTGTTGTAGATAATGGCGACTTCATGATTATCTTATAAATAAAATGTTAGTTAGGGATTATAATCCTAACTTTATAATTACAAAGTCAATTGGGGATTGTTGAGAAATTAGGGTGAAGAAAAACAGAAATCGACACAAATCTAGAAGAATAAAAAAATTTAACGAGGTTCGGCAAAGATGCCTACGTCCTCGGGAGCAGAGCGGCGAATTCGTTTTAATATTCAGAAAATGGTTACAGAATTTTGGATAGCACCTAGGGTTACATACATTCCTATTTATAACCCTAGAAAATCCTGGAGTACAATATGTAATTATCAAATTACCCATGTACCTCACTCCCAACCCACATAAGGAAACTCCCCTGAGTTGGACAGAATCTTCCGCTCCGCCCCAAAATCTGTCCCTTTATGATATATGAGTCATATCTAACAAATATCCACCTTGGCGAATATCCAGCCACTTAGGAGAAATACATCATGGAGTTTTTTACATATCATAAGTGGGTTGGGCCACCAAGCTTCTCTAGCAACTGCAGACATTCAACAAGTACAAGCAATGCAAGAAATATAATATGTATTACATAGTAAATTTTATTAAAATTAATATTAGTTAATTAATAAGTAAATTATATTTTTATTTAAACTCTCATGTCTTAATTTTGGCTATCTTAGTAGTCTCTATAAGTGTATCACATATTTATGTTTGTCGCTTTTAAAAAAAAATCAACTGCAAACTATTACACAAATGATAATAATGTAAGGTTAGTTAGATTTACATATTCTTCTAATATTGTTGACAAATGACATGCACAAATAGGCGATGATGTGAACATACAACATATATAGATAGGTGATGATGTGAGTGTGTCGTATATGGAAATAAATAAATCATGTAGACAAGTGTTGTAGATAATGGCGACTTCATGATTATCTTATAAATAAAATGTTAGTTAGGGATTATAATCCTAACTTTATAATTACAAAGTCAATTGGGGATTGTTGAGAAATTAGGGTGAAGAAAAACAGAAATCGACACAAATCTAGAAGAATAAAAAAATTTAACGAGGTTCGGCAAAGATGCCTACGTCCTCGGGAGCAGAGCGGCGAATTCGTTTTAATATTCAGAAAATGGTTACAGAATTTGGGATAGCACATAGGGTTACATACATTCCTATTTATAACCCTAGAAAATCCTGGAGTACAATATGCAATTACCAAATTACCCCTGTACCTCACTCCCAACCCACATAAGGAAACTCCCCTGATTTGGACAGAATCTTCTGCTCCGCTCCAGAATCTGTCCCTTTATGATATATGAGTCATATCCAAATATCCACCATGGAGAATATCCAGCCACTTAGGAGAAATACGTCATGGAGTTTCTTACATACCATAAGTGGGTTGGGCCACCATGCTTCTCTAGCAACTGCAGACATTCAACAAGTTCAAGCAATGTAAGAACTTGTTGATAGTAACTGGCTTGGTCAACATATTAGTTGCATTTTCATCAGTATAAATCTTCTGCAACAGTATCTCACCAGAAGCAATCAATTCTCTGATCTTGTGATACCTGACATCAATATGCTTGGTTCTAATGCGACTGAACTCCACCTTGCTCAACGCCCAGTTCTTTTACTAGCCCAGCAAGCCATAAGGCTTCTCTTGCAGCTTCAGCTACTGTCATTGACTCAACTTCAGTTGTTCTAAATCACCAGCATATTCAAAATCAACGTACCCCACAACTGAAGGATTATCTTGTTGAATGTAAAAAATGATTACATGTCCTACAGTACCCTTTAAATACCTGAAAATCCACTTGACTGCTTCCCAATGTCCCCTTTCAGGTTTAGCCATGTATTTGCAGACTTGACTAACAACATGAGTCAAATCAAGACGAGTACATATCATTGCATACATCAAGCAGCCAACTGCACTAACATATGAAACATTTGTCATATATTCGATTCCTGCATCTGTCTCATGACACTGTTCTGAAGAAAGCTTAAAATGATTTGCCAAAGGAGTGCTTACAGGCTTTGCTTTGCTCATCTCAAACTTGTCCAACACTTTCTCAACATACTCGTTGAGATAAACATAATCGTCTTGAGCCTCTGTCTCGATGAATCTTCATTTCAAGAATCTTCTTTGTAGGACCCGAGTCTTTCATTTCAAATTTCTGGCTCAATAAAGCTTTCAAATCAGTTTTAACATATGAAACATAAAGTTTTGTAGAAGAGTCTTTCATGTCAACGATTTCTTTAACCTGCAAACTAGATACTCTTGTCCAGGTTGAGTGACCCCTTCTGGCTGCTCCATGTAAATATGCTCCTTCAGATCACCATGCAAGAAAGAAATTTTAACATTCATTTGCTCCAAATGCAAATCCCAAATGGCTAATAATGCAAGCACTGCCTTGATTAAAGTATGTCTGACCACAGAAGAAAAAATTTCATCATAATCTATTACCTTATGCTGTGAAAATCTCTTTGCTATCAGTTGAGTCTTGAACTTTTCCCCTTCTTTTGCTGATATTGTTGGTTTCCTTTTGTACACTCACTTGCACCCCAATAGCCGTCTTTCCCTCAAGAAGCTGAACTAGCTCTCATGTGTGATTTTTCTGCAAAGACTCCATCTCCTCAATCATTGCACTTATCAATATCTCTTTCTCCTGACTGCTGATAACTCCTTGAAAAGTAGCTGGATCATTGTTGTTGATGAGAAGTGCACAAGAGACCAAGTCTTCATAATTCAATCTGCTAGGAGGTCTTATATTGATGTGTCTCTTTCTGTCTCTAGCTAGATTATAATTTTGCAGATCATCTGAAATGGAATCAACAGGTGTTGGATTTGAACCTTCAACTCTCTTAGTTGTTTTTAGATGTTGTTCTATATCCATATGCACTGCATTTGAACTGGAACTATTCTCTTGCACCTTGTCTTGATTTTGCTGTAACATAAATTGTTCATCAAAAACTGCATTTTCTGCTGATCACCATCTTCTTTGCAATCAGATCTCAAAACTTGTATCCTTTCACACCTTTCTTATAACCCAGAAAGATGCACTTCTTGAATTTTGCATCAAGTTTTTATCTTTCATCTCCAGGTACATGCACGTAAGCAAGACAACCAAAAATCCTTAAATGATTGAAATTAACTGGATTACATGTCCATGCCTCTTCTACAACCTTGCCACCCAACAATACCCGAGGTGATCTATTGATGAGATAGCATGCCATATTCACAGCCTTTGCCTAGAAACTCTTAGAAAGCCTTGTATTCAATCTCAAGCATCTTGCCTTTCATTTAAGAACTTATTCATCATTTCTGCCACAACATTCTACTAGGTGTCTTGTGCACTGAAAAATGACTCTGAATCTCATGCTCCTCACATAACATCTGAAACTGTGAATCTGTGTACTCCGTGTCATTATCAGATCTCAAATACTTGATCTTTATGCCAGTTTGGTTCTCCACCTTAGCTTTCCACAGCTTGATTCAGAGAAGGCTTCAGATTTTTGTATCAAAAAATACACCCAAACTTTTATGAAAAAATCATCAATAAAGGTAACAAAACACTGAGATCCTGCTAATGATGATTCCCTGGTAGGGTCTCAGACATCAGAATGCACATAATCATGATTCTTTTTAATTTTATGTTTTCCAGTCATAAAACTGACTCTAGTCTATTTTCTAAGAACACGACACTTACAAAGATCGAGCTTGCAGCTTTTAACACCATGCAACAGGTTTCTTCTATACAATTTCGCCATCGCACGTTCACTGAGATGACCCAGACACATATGTCATAGCTTTGTACTATCATCATCTGACTCCACATAATGAACTCCACCTACAACTGTACTCCCCAATAATTTATAGATATTTCCTGCAGTTAACTTTCCTTTCATAACCGTTAGTACACCCTTAACAATTATGATGGTTTCTCTATCCTCATCTTCTTTAGGAATGAAACCATTTCTATGTAAAGTGCCCAAGGAAATTAAATTTTTCTTCAGATCTGAAATATGTCTGACATCACATAATATTCTAACTGTGTCATCATAAATCTTAATTCTGACTTCTCCAATATCAATAATATTGCAGCATCTTTCATTTCATCTCCTAGATAAACTGAGCCAAAATTAGTTGACCTGTATGAAGTAAACCACTCCCTGTTAGATGTTATGTGATAAGAGCATCCTGAATCAAGAATCCATGCATCTGTGAACCGAGTTGATGAAACTGAAAGCATATCGCCATCACTGCAATATGAATTGTCATTTTGCACCACATTTACAGACTTTGATGATTCATCACCTTTCTCCCCAATTTGCTTCTTGAGCTTTGGACAATCTCTCTTCATATAACCTGACTTCTTGTAGCAATGAATTGTCTTTTTGTCTTTCGGCTTGAATCTAGAATTTCGCCATCCAGAACCCTCCTTCTCTTTCTTCCATCCACGATCCTGTTTATCCTTAACATATAAACTATCACCATGAGAGTTTTCCCTTGCATTCTGCCTTCGTTGGTTGTGAGCCAACAATGCTGCAGTAATCTCACCAACTTTGATAGTTTCTTTTTCATATATAAGTGCAGTGACCAGATGTTCATAGAAAGAAGGCAGTGAACACAACAAAATCATTGTTCGGTCTTCATCCTCAATAGTCACATCAAGCTGTGATAAATCTGTGATTATTTGATTGAAACCATTAACATGTTGCTCTAGATCAGAATCTTTTTGCATATTTAGCCCATACAACTTTTGCTTCAGATACAATTTATTCGTCAGAGATTTAGTCATAAACTAGGTTTCCAATTTCTTCCAAAGTTTTCAATTTCTTCCATATCTCCCCTGGAGATTTTAAATTCATCACGTGATACATAACTTCATCTGCCAAGCATAGGCGTATAGTAGCTGTCGCTCGTTGTTGAAATTATTCTTAATCTTCATCCTTTATGGAATCTGGTTTCATTGCCCGCAAAGCCTTTAAGATTCCTTGCTGTGCCAACAGATCTTTCAACCTTGTTTGTCATAATCCGAAGTTACCAGTTCCGTTGAATTTCACCACCTCGAATTTTGCACCAGATATTGTCATTTGAAATTGATCATGCAAAGTATTGCAACATCTTTCATCTCTTAGATAAACTGAGCCAAAATTAGTTGACCTGTATGAAGTAAACCACTCCCTGTTAGATGTTATGTGATAAAAGCATCCTGAATCAAGAAAGAAAGGCAACAAATTTTTTTTAAAAGAAAAGATTGAAATATTTTCTTAATTAAGGTTCCTTAATTAAATCCTCATTAATTAAAATATTTTTTTTAATTAATTGAAGTTCAAAAACTTTACTTTTTCCTTCAAAAACTTTACTTTTTCCGCAAAAGAATAAAATCAGAACTTCTAATTTCCTTCTCCGCAGCCTCCAACAAAGAAAATTTTAATTAAGTTTCCTTAACTAAATATTTTCTTTAATTAAACTGCAACAAAGGAAATTCCTTTGAAGGAAATTCAGAAGAATATTCTTCCAGATTCCTCCATGTTGCGCTCCATCCCAGCGAATCGTGATTAGGAACTCCCACGCGAACAGCTTCCGTCTCTCGCTTGGTCTCGCGAACTACTGGAACTGTCGCAAGCCCTTAGTTTCATATGTAAGTGTAGTGACCAGATGTTCATAGAAAGAAGACAGTGAACACAACAAAATCATTGCTCGGTCTTCATCCTCAATAGTCACATCAAGCCGTGATAAATCTGTGATTTTTTGATTGAAACCATTAACATGTTGCTCCAGATCAGAATCTTTTTGCATATTTAGCCCATACAACTTTTGCTTCAGATACAATTTATTCGTTAGAGATTTAGTCATAAACTAAATTTTCAATTTCTTCCATATCTCCCTTGGAGATTTTAAATTCATCACGTGATACATAACTTCATCTGCCAAGCATAGGCGTATAGTAGCTGTCGCTCGTTGTTGAAATTATTCTTAATCTTCATCCTTTATGGAATCTGGTTTCATTGCCCGCAAAACCTTTAAGATTCCCTGTTGTGCCAACAGATATTTCACCCTTGTTTGTCATAATCCGAAGTTACCAGTTCCATTGAATTTCACTACCTCGAATTTCGCACCAGATATTGCCATTTGAAATTGATCCTGCAACAAATACTTCTGCAATTACTTGCTCAGAATCTTTCTCAAAAAGATTGAAAAAATTTCCTTAATTAAGTTTTTAAGAAAGGCAACAAATTTTTTTTAAAAGAAAAGATTGAAATATTTTCTTAATTAAGGTTCCTTAATTAAATCCTCATTAATTAAAATATTTTTTTTAATTAATTGAAGTTCAAAAACAAATTAATTGAAGTTCAAAAACTTTCCTTTTTCCGCAAAAGAATAAAATCAGAACTTCTAATTTCCTTCTCCGCAGCCTCCAACAAAGAAAATTTTAATTAAGTTTCCTTAACTAAATATTTTCTTTAATTAAACAGCAACAAAGGAAATTCCTTTGAAGGAAATTCAGAAGAATATTCTTCCAGATTCCTCCATGTTGTTCTAGATTCCTCCATACTGCGCTCCATCCCCAGCGAATCGCGAATAGGAACTCCCACGTGAACAACTTCTGTCTCTCGCTTGATCTCACGAACTACTGGAACTGTCGCAAGCCCTTAGTCTCCGAAGCGTCCAAGATCGCGAACTCCTCTGCCGCCGTTTTTCCTGCGCCAACTCCTCCGAAGCTTCGCCAAACTCTCGGAATTTGCAGAAGCCCGAATCCTTGAAACCTAGCCGCCAAATTTTCTTCAAATTTTCTTTCTTCATGCATCAGAAAATTCTATGCCCTCCAACCTCTCTCTGATACTACTTTTTGATAAATTTGGGTGAAGAAAAACAGAAATCGACACAAATCCAGAATTTGATAAATTAGGGTGAAGAAAAAAAAAAATCGACACAAATCCAGAAGAACACACAGATTTAAAGAGGTTCGACAAGGTTGCCTTCGTCCTCGGGAGCAGAGCGGCGAATTCGTTTCAATATTCAGAAAAGGGTTACAAAATTTGGGATAACACCTAGGGTTACATACATGCCTATTTATAACCCTAGAAAACCATGGAGTACAATATGTAATTGCCAAATTACCCCTGTACCTCACCCCCAACCCACATAAGGAAACTAATCTTCTGCTCCGCTCCGCTCCGCTCCAGAATCTGTCTCTTTATGGTATATGAGCCATATCTAAGAGATATTGTGATTTACTCAAAACTAGTAAATGGGTGTTTTTTTAACTTTTCATGTATCTTAAGGCTGAAAGCAATAAATCAATATATGGATAACACATGGCTAAAATAATTCAGAGATACATAATGATCTTCATCACAAGTCATGACAATGTATGATGTTTCAATTATGTTTAATGTTTCCTTGAGTGGTTATATCGAATACTTCAAAAATGCAAGTGGGTCATTGTTTAGTGCTGATGGAATATTTTTGAATACATGTTATGATGTATTATTGCATTTGATGTACAAACTATTATAATGACATAAATTAATAAAGCAATGATGAAGCTTTGGAATAAGGCTCAGTGTATGATTATTTATTACATTTGTTAATTTGAATTATATATAATTGATAATAATATTAATATTGGTGTCGATTTGCATGAAATGACATGCATTGAGAATTTTATATAATATGTCTCTCGGGCGAACATACAATATTTATAGCTCAAGATCAAGTGTTAATTATTATAATTTATGAACAAATTTTTATACGAAGTATGATTAGGTGCATATGCTAAAAATATATATACTAAATACAAAATGAGACACTTAGAAGGCTCCAAAAGAAATTAAAGATGTTTTTGTGTTTACCCCCACTAGTAAAGTCGAAATGTCATCATAAGAAGAAAAATAGAAGGCCTTTAAAATAAGAGAAAGATGCAATCAATGAGTTGCCAAAGATCATGATCAAGTTAGTTACTAGTAGGGTTAAGCCCTAATTGTTTTTACCTTAATTTTATACTTAATGATATTATTGTTCCAACGTTGTAATTCTGTTTTATATAAAAATTAATATCCTTAAAATTTTTGATAAATAATCTATAGCTACCATTCAATGAGTGCTTTGATTTAAAATATTTTTAAATTAGCAAATGTTAATTAATTATCAACAATAATGCACAACTTGTCATTTTGATGGAATGTCCCACACATGTTGTCCTAAAATATAAATGAATTGGTTTACACAATAAGAAAATTGATATCAAATTGAAATTGAGTTTGAAATAAGAGGTGAATTGATTCAAATTTATTTCAATATTGAGTTTGTTTGAATGAGGAGTTCAAATCTTGTTTTGGTCAATATAAGATTTGAGCGTGCACTTACAAAAGTGGATTTCCCAAGTTATCTTAGAAGCCCAAACACTAGATAGATCTTATGGGTCTAATGGATGTTGCACACCTAAAACTGGCTACAGATAAACTATATTCATCAGCCACGTCTGTCAAAGACACAACTACATAACTTGCCTCTTAGAAGGCTAAGCGGGTTCTTCTGATGAGCTCATCGCGAGCTCCTCCGTCGAGTTCGCCCACACTCATAGAGCACTGGTATCGAGCTCGTCTGTATTATCAAGTTCTCATATCGAGCTCGCCCGCACTTATCAAGATAGTCATTTGATCCATGAAATGATCTTTCGAAATTGTCTGGGCGATATAAATAAGTGAATGCCTACCCATCACTGGCCATACCAATCAATTTGGGTCACTTTTGTTTGCATCAAATTAAAAAAAAAAATGTAATTCTTAATAAAGAAGTGATTATTTTAATCTGAAATAATTCTTTTTAGTAATAATGTACTTTTCCAATTATTCTAAGTTCAAATTTTCCCAAAGTAAGAAATAGTCAGAATTTTAACAGCAATGGCACCGCGCACAAAAACCCGTGCGAGTGCCTGCGAGGGTTTGAGAGTGAGAAAGTTCACAGTTCAAACCCTCGCGGGTGATCAGTAGAGAAAGGAAAGACGGGGGAGGAAGCAAGCAATGGCATTCTCTTTCTCATCTTCTGCCCCGCTATTCCAAAGTTCCCCAACCCTAAACCTAAACCCGACGCCAGGCCAGCAGCCTCCGTCCTTATTTACACAGAACCAGCAGTTTACCTCCTTCGCCCAGCCCCAGCCTCAACTGCAGCTGCAGCCGCAGCAACAGCAGCAGCAGTTGTATCTTTTTACGACAGATAGGTCACCTGCTAGTTACAACACGAAATTTGAGGATCTGCATTCCGATTCCCAGAATTTCCTCCTTCAAATAGAGTTTGGTTACTTTTATTCTTTATATACTTTCTTTTAGTTGCATTGCCCCCTTTTTCATATATTTCACCGCGCTTCACGGATCTTATAGTGAAAACTGAACATGGCATAAGTTTTCAGTTTCAATCGCTTATGTTCTTTTGTTATGGTTAGAAATTCATGCCATTCTTTTTAAATTGATTACTTGGCGTGACTTTGAATTGCCTTCTGGATAGCATTCCAAAATGTCTAAAATAAGGTATCTTTATCTTTTACTTTTCGTAGATGCTCTTTTTGACATATAGTTGTAAGTTTAATTTTTTTCATCCAACACATAACGGAATGTTTTCTCTTTTATCCGAAACAATTGACTTTGCCTTAGCTCTAGAAAAACGATAAAAACTATAAGAATTTCTTGCTTGATAACAGTTTTGAAAACCTTTTAGTTATGCATCATTCTATGCGCTTCTCATCTTGTGAATATATGAGAAAGATGGATGCTCAGGAATTGGGATGAACGTTTGATGGCCTTCTTACATTTCATAGCCGAGATCCAACTTTGTGTGACGACCTAGTTTTTTTCTTCTAGATTTGGTTGGAATTAATTTTAAAGAGTTTATATTGACAGAAGTGTTTTATGTAAAGTGGAAAAACCAATGAACATGGAGGAAGCTGTAAAGCTTTTTGTTGGAGCTAAGATAAGTTTTAATTTGTAGATTAGGACCTTGAGTTTGCATTGTACTGCTACTTGAACTCTTCGATCCCAGCTAGGAGAAAGCTAGGTTTTAGGCTTTGTTTAGGATATAAGATAGATTACAAGCTTGTGGAAACGATTGGGCTTTGTAAGTAAATTTTTGGTTGAGGAAGTGGACTGTTTTGAAATTCTTGATGTGAGGTTTTGGCCAACCATAATGGAGCTAAGCTAGAAATGTTTTAGACTTCCCTATATGGACTAAAAGCACATAGCTGATCAAATTGAGCATTTATGAGATAGGTGAATCAAGAGCATTGGTTTATAATTAGAACTTCGTTTTGGTTTGAAAAGAGGCTTGCTTCAAGGAGAGGGAGAGGGAATTGAATGAAGAGCTTTGGGTTAGAAATAGAACATCATTTGTCGCTGAAAAGTGGTTTTCTTTACAGCTTAAGGTCTTGATAATTCATTCATGCATGGTTGCCAAGGCAGGTAAGGAAGGAGAAATGAAAATATAATAATGATTTTATATCTCAATATATGAAATGGACCATGGACAACATAAATAGTCATGAAAAATGATTATGCTTTTTCTTTCTCAACAATTCATACTAGGGAAGGATGAAAATGCTCCAAAATAGATTCCTTTGGATCATGAAGAAGATTCTGGAGGCGATTGCAATGTTGGAAGAGGCACAATGAAGCATTTTTAAAAATTGTGGGAATTGGCAATCTTTAGACAACAACGATTTTGGTATTATGAACTAAAAGCATATCCTAAAGGACTTATAAAATGTATTTCTTAACAATTAACCTTTATGGGATATTGAAATGCGGAAGAACAACATAAAGAAAGAAAATAGTATCAATCATTGTTTTCTCAATTTATTCTCATGCCTTTCACAACCTTTTACTAAATTGGGTACTATTAATTTTCAAGTCCTTCATTAGCTAAGGTTTCATTGTCCAAATGTTTCTGTCCTAAACACAAATCTGACATTTTTTGGTTGGAACCTCATCTAGTCAAGCTTCTATTTTGATCAACATACTTGATGGGATGCAAGGATGTACTAATTCTTGTTAAAATAAATTTTAAGCCATGGCTAACATTTTTTCACTTACAACAACTCAACAATTCATGGAAACTAAATTTTATTTCAAGAATCTATCAATTTTTGGACAACACCTCTACATCTACATCAATCTAACAATCCATGGACAAAAATATTTTATTTATCCTATTTAGTTATTTTTGAAATTCATAATCAAAGATTATTTTCTTTTATTTACAAGAATCTATCAATTTTTGGACAACACTTCTACATCTACTTCAATCTAACAATCCATGGACTAAAATATTTTATTTATCCTATGTAGTTATTTTTGAAATTCATAATCAAAGATTATTTTTCATATTTCTTTCTTCTCTTGATAGTTATTTCATTACATATTTATGTACTAGTTCTCATCTTATTTTTAACGTAATGAGACAATAAAATTTAGTCGTGCAATTTCTTATTTTTTACCCTCATCTCTTAACAACCTAACTTTCAAGATGGTATTACATATATTAAAGTTTTATTCTTTATGAGGTTGAACGGTCTATTATAATGAAGTTGCTATTTCATTTTGACGGTTAATTCACTGCCATTGAAATCCAATATTTGTCCAATAAGAGTTTCATAAATATATATATGAAGGATTCTCTTGGAAAGAAGATAGCAGCAATTGTTATGATGAAACTACTGGCCAAAAAGTTATCAACTCTAATGTTGGAAATCAACTTTGAAATGGAAAACCACATCCAAAATGTGGAACGTACATGATGAAATATTGAATTAAAATTTTCCAAGGATGACAAAAAATAAATACAAAACACAATAGTTATCTCAATATTTTAGCAATTTGAACAATAAATCAAGTGTCAAATTTTCACCCAGTAAAAGCTTAAAAGCTTATTTTGGAGCATCACCAAAATTAACTTGGTTGCTCAAAAACCTAAATTCTCAAATGCTCTCATTTGGAATATGAAAAATACTAGTACTTTAGTAGTAAACTTGCGAGCATCAAATCATATAATAAGAGATAAAAATGTCTTCCACAATTGGAGTCCAACCCATGAAAATTGTAATGCCTGAATGTAGATGGGACATTATAAAAAAAAATGTTCCGAATAAGTTATATCATCCTCTTAGTAGATCTAACACTTGATTTTGTACTTTGAGTAACTAATCTAGATTACAACTTACTATCAATCATCAAATTTACTCAAGGCAAAAATTTTATTTGTAATCTCACTTCTACGATTTGTTCCTTCTAATGAATGGCATCTTAAGTAAGGTACAAGCTGAAACAATGGATTATTTTTTCATTAAAACCCCATCTCAAATAATAAATTTTTGGTTTGGCACTATTGCTTAGGATATAGAAGCTTTGCTTACTTTTAAAATTTAATTCCTTTTTAATTCATCCAAACAAATTCAAAGGACTTTCAATGTGAAATATATTATGTGGTTGAACATATGTAGTTCTAATTTCAGTCAAATTTACAAATCTTTCCAATCTTTTCCTTTAGTCCTAATGTTGTGTGGGTGCCTTCTAGAGTAAAAACACATATTAAGAGGTAGATGATTTATTGAATTTATTGATGTTTTTACCTTCTTTCTTGGGTTTTCTTAATAAAGGAAAATTTTGAAGCAAGCAAATTTTTAAATAACTCTACACCATGATCTACACTCAAATTTTGTCCAAAATCTAAATGCTAAAAGTGACAATGCCAAAGAATACCTTGAATTGATTTTAAATAATTCTCTCTTAAATCAAAGGATTATCAACTAAAACTTATGTGTTAATGCTTTTTAATAAAATGGGGTTATTGAAAAGAGAAAAAAGGGAACCTATTAGATGTGGCTAGATCACTAATATTCTCCTCATAGTATCTTTAGGGAGTAGTTATTCTAATAGTTACCTATGTCATTACAGAATGCCCTCAAGTTTACTTATATTTGCAATCTCTATTGAAACCTATTTCGATGAATTTCCCCAGAACAAAATCATTTATTCTCTTCCTCCAAAAATTTTCGGTGTTTAGTCTTCATTTACATTTATTCTCAGCTCCATACCTAATTAGATTATAAATATATCAAGGGTATCTTTATTGGATACTTCCTAATTAATAAATGTATAAATACAATTTTTTGTCATTAGAAAAATATATAATTCTGTAGACATAACGTTCATTGAACACCAACTTTATTGCAAATCCAAAATTCAGTTGGATGGAATTTAAAAGCATTAGTTTTGAATTTGGAATTTATTTGTTCATACACCATAATCTTTCATCAAATCTATGGAAAATGAATATTTCTTATTGCCCCTCATTTAACCTAGTTAAAATTTACTAAAATCACATATGCTCTCATGTTGTTAATGCACCTAAAATATGAAGAATTAGCTTCATATCTACACTAGGAGGATAAAGAATAATGAATAAGGAGCAATCATGTTTTACTAAAATCACATACTCTCTCATGTTGTTGTTAATGCACCTAAATTATGAAGAATGAGCTTCATATCCATACCAGAAGGGTAAAGAATAATGAATAGGGGGCACAATCAACATATCACTAACATGCTTCAGAACTCAAACTTGGTTTAAGGACCAAAGGAACTATAAATCCGTGAGAGTAAATTTATAGATGTAGGCACTAATTTCAACTATCCTATTATGTTAAGAAAAATGTCGAGATCATGCACCAAGCACCAGATATATGATTTCATGATTTATAAAGTCCTTTCACTAAACTTCATGATTTATATAGTTCTTTCACTAAATTTGATGATTTTATCACTTAATATAATACAAATTCCAAAAATATTAATGAAGCTCTCAAAACTCCCGACTAGAAGAAAGCTATATAGCTGGCCAAAGCTGGTCCAAACAAATTGTTGACTCCTCGATAGTCTATACTTGTCCAATTATGCCAGAGCCTCCTAACAACTGTTCATCCTAATATGCCAAGGATGCGGAAGGCTCATATCTATCCGGTTTATTGAAGTATTTTACTTTTAGGGGACTTTCTGCTTGCTGAAATGTGTCTTTCTTAAAATTATCCTCAACTGATTCTAAAGCCTTTGACCTGAAATTCGAAAAGCTTTACCTTTGTTTTAAAAGTTTGGCTGTTTAATTTGTTTGATGGCGCATCATTTTTAAAATAACTAAGCTTAATAGTACTTATGCAAATTATGCAGAGCATAAATAGTGAATTGATTTGATTAACGATGGTGTCATTTTTAATGGGTTTTTGCGGGCAAGGATGCCTTATATGGTGGCAGTTAGTAATCTTTTCAGTGTAATGCTCCCTCTTATTTTACTAGAATCAGAAGGCTGTAGCAGAAGGATCTGGGCCAGTTTTACCTAAGAGTAGTTTTCCTTGGTGGTGTTCTGTAGATGGTTTTGCAGGGAAGATAGAGGACGAGTGATTAGAGTTACAGTAGTTGTGTGGACCTTCACTGGTTTTCTGGTCTTCCTTTTTTTGAAGGGAAACTAAACCAATTGTTTTGATAACAGCTGTGAACTTTGTATCCTACTTTGTATTGGTTTTCTATTTTATAAACGGCACATTAATTGTGGGGAGAAAGTTTATTGACCTAGTTGGCCATTTGCTCTGAAGTACCCAAGAAGATATCTTTCTAATTTGGTGTTTCGTGTTCTAAAGTTTGGAGTAATGGAATCTTCTGGAAAATTAACTATTAAGTTTTCTAATAAAATTGATTCTGCTGTTTTTGATAACACGGATTCATTTATTAATTGCATCAATTAATAGATTTATTAAGTGTAGTGGATGTTGATTTTTTTCCAAGCTGATACATTCAACAGGTGGAAGTTACTGATTTAGAAACAAACATGATATTACTCTTATAGCACATTTATTTGTTTTTGATAATGCTGTGGTTGCTGATAAAACTTGTATTTTCTGCTGTTGGTAAAAATGCTTTAGGAGATTCGGCTGAGTAATGTTTCTTTCCAAAATATCATGGTATAGTGACATGGTTCGTAAACTGCTTTAGTGCTATGAACTATTAAAATGAACCAAGAGGATATGGTTTGGCACGTTTATTTTTATGTTTTGGAATATGCAAGTAGCATAGATTGAAGTTCCTCACTTTGAATACTTTATCAGCATCTTTATATTAAATCTAAAAAAGATGGGACTTAATATTAATCTTTGATGCAAACATACAAATGCAATACTTTTTTATTAGAGTTTTTTTATCACTCAAAATTACATTTATATATTCACCAAATATACTATGCAAATTTTTAACAATTTCTCATATCTCTGTACAACAGCTTTTCTCTCTAATCTGCTGTGTCGACAATTAATATTGTGCCTGCTTGGATAGAGTTATCTTGATTGGTTAGTCATACAAGTTCTGCGGAAAAGATGCGACTCTCCAATTTGTTGTAGTCCTTGTTCAATAATTATTGCAGTTACTTTGACTCTAAGGCTAGAATGTTATATGAATCAAATAATGCCTGCCTCTTACTTCTTTGCTGTATATATATAATATTTATTATTTATATAATTGTTATTTAATTGTAGGGAACGCATTATGGAGTACAAGGATGAGAGCCAAAGGCTAGAACAGAATAGTCGACTTTATGGCTCTTCAATGTCAAGTGACAGTTTTGAGCTTGATGCTAGCCATATATTACAGGTTCAAAAGTTTCTTTCCCATTATCTAGCTTCTTTTGACACTCATTCATACACACTCTCTACACCTTTAGACCTGTATTATTTTACTTTCATTTTGAGGTTAAGGCATTGCAGAATCCTTTATGGTAATTTCTTAGTGAATAACTTTTCTAATTTGTTTTGTGATTATGTTTCTTTGACATTTCTTTTGATTGTTAGTGTAATTGTTTGCTAATATGACTTTGCTTGTCTAGAAAAAAAATTCATACAATTAGCTTCTTGTAGCGCACATTGTATAATTGGTAATAAAATGGTAAGTGCATGATTATATTAAGGTTCCTAATATTACTCATGCCATTTCAATACTTACCAAAATTTTTTTTATCCATTTTTAATGTCTCTTCAGGTTACCACTCTTTGTACCATGAAATATTACTTTTGGGCCCATTTTCCTTCATATAGATAGTACAGCACCATTCATTGTTAATGTAGAGCATTGTTCGTGGTGATTCTCACCTTTTCGAACTTCTTTGGTGTGTTATCATAAATTTTTCCCATGTGGTCAGAAATTTAAAGATTATTTATGTCAGATTTTGCTTTTCACCTGTATTTAGTTGCAACTCAGAGTATATGTATCTATTCCTTTATCAAATGCATAACATATTATTTGTTCTTAATTGCTTCCGTTGTGCTGCTGCTATGACTTTTTCTTATGTTAATTCTCCATTTGTTTGCTATCTTTGAAAATTTGAGTCTGCTCTCACTGTTTAGGAACTTGGAGGAATCAGTGCTGCTATGGATAGGGAAAAGTTCATAGTGCAAGAACTAACGTCTGAAGTAAAAAGCATGATGTGGAATACAGAAGTAGCTGTGCGCTCATATATGATTATTAGGCCAAGATTTGTTCGACCAAATATCTCAAGTAATTTAGATAATGTCCCTGCAAGTAATTCTTTGGCAGGCCCCGCGAGTTTGAACCCCAGCAATCAACCGACAAGTTGTTCGATGGTACCTCTCTATGATTTTTATAGTGGGTTCCCAAAGAGACCATCTCTATTTATGCAGTCTTCACTTTCTCAATTTGAGAAGTATCTTGCTGAGTGTCGTCAGTGGGTTGAAGAGTTAGAGCAGCTTCTACTACTCGATAATGAAAATAATTCTTTGAACTCAAGGTCATCATCATTACAGTCTCTACCGAACATCATGTCAAATGTTCATGATTTCTTTGTTCATATTGCTGCCAAGGTAATATTATCTAATTTTGATAATCCTTACAACCCTTATATTCACCTGCATCCTTGTTATGGCATGTACCCATACTCCCAGAACTCATGAATATGATGATTAATTTCTGCATTTATAATCATTTAATTAAGTGTTGTGTTTATACTAATGTTCATTTTATCATAATTATTTTCCCAAGGCCCATAGTATTTCCATCCTTGGGGAAGCCAACTCATTAATTTAATTTTGTTTGTTCTGTAGTTGTCAGAGCATGCCCCCTAGTTCGTTATTTATACCGTTTCTGGTTTTTTTAACTATAAAATTTTATCATCAATCACAGGAAATTGAGCAAAATGAAGCAATTGCAGATATTATGTTTGATTAAAAACTTTAAAAATAACTACTGTGGTAGGGTCCAAAAGCAATGATGCCTATAAGTAAAGAAAGCTCGTGGTTTTCTTTCATATGCTTCACTTGAGGTTTTGGAGAATGATGTTAGACTTTTTTATACTTCTCCTTTTGGCATATAGAAGTTGAAAAATTTTATCCGTTATCTTTTTAATATTAGAAATGCTGATATCAACGACATGATACAAAGAGGCATGGCCACCAATATCTCTAATAATAGGATGATCAACAGGGGCAAAACCTTTAATATTAGAAATGCTGATATCAACGACATGATACAAAGAGGCATGGCCACCAATATCTCTAATAATAGGATGATCAACAGGGGCAAAACCCTATGATGAATTTGGATCAATGGTGTGTGGTGCCAAGCACTGCCATTAGGTTAATTTCCAGGGAATACGCTGAATCCAATATAGAATCCATCATTGATTTATAGTTATGTACAAACCAAATTAGAAGTAGTCGGAACTATCACCATACTATTAAAAATTTATTTTTTTCGACTTGAATGCTCCCGGGGTTTTGATTTCTTGGAGGTTTATGAGAATCTGCTTGAATCATCTCGTGAAGTTAAAAAAAAAAATGCTTGAATGTTTGCATAAGGGCTGTCAAAACGGCTCGTTGTTCGCGAACAGCTTGTGTTCGACTCGTTAATAAGAAGCTTGTTTTCAGCTCGTTCGCTAAGTTAACGAGCCGAACACGAACAACAAGAACCAATATTTGTTCGTTCGTGTTCGACTCGTTTTGGCTCGAAATACTACTAATCAATTATATATATAACTTTGATAAGTAGTATTTTTTAAAAATTTAATTGACTATAAGGCTACAAAGATTTATAATTAATTAAAAGTGTTAATGAAGAAAATAAAATAAAAATTGTTAAATTAGATTCAAATGTCGAAGGGGGGACCTATGGTCTAGAGGAGGTGCAACATATTGTGTGAGGCTTGGTAGGGAAGTGGGAGAGGTCGACAAGAAGTTGGAAGGATGTGGTGGGTTTGATGCAGTGCAACAAACTTGAAGGCAACGGTCCTGCTGCTGGAAGCAGGAAATTAAGGAAGGACCGACGGCTGGGTCAGTGGGCATGAGGGGTAGGTGGATGGTGGCTTGGAGCAAGGAGACAGGAAACATGGAGCGATTCGAAGAGATAAACACCACATTGGAGCAGGATACAACCAGGGCACCACCTGTACTTGAATACAACCATAGCAAGGGAAGATGCTTATAAGCAGGAAGCTAAAACCAAACTAGAATAAACTCTAGAATTAGCAAACACACTTATTTATAATAGAGATATAGGCAATAAACTACATAAGAAAAGTGAGAATTATGAGCTATGGAAGGGGAAGAGGGGCCGATCCAGCCTTTTGCTGGACGGGTAACTTGAAGGCAACGGTCATGCTGTTGGACCGTTGCTGGAAGCAGGAAATTAAGGATGGACCGGCAGCTGGGTTAGTGGGCATGAGGGTTAGGTGGATGGTGGCTTGGAGCAAGGAGACAGGAAACATGGAGCGATTCAAAGAGTGTCGAAGGGGGGACCTATGGTCTAGAGGAGGTGCAACATATTGTGTGAGGCTTGGTAGGCAGGTGGGAGAGGTCGACAAGAAGTTGGAAGGATGTGGTGGGTTTGATGCAGTGCAACAAACTTGAAGGCAACGGTCCTGCTGCTGGAAGCAGGAAATTAAGGATGGACCGGCAGCTGGGTTAGTGGGCATGAGGGTTAGGTGGATGGTGGCTTGGAGCAAGGAGACAGGAAACAAGGAGCGAT
>NW_018164875.1:209785-210157 GCF_001263595.1 Phalaenopsis equestris
GAAAGGAAGGATGGACCAGCGGCTGGGTCAGTGGGCATGAGGGGTAGGTGGATGGTGGCTTGGAGCAAGGAGACAGGAAACATGGAGCGATTCGAAGAGATAAACACCACATTGGAGCAGGATACAACCAGGGCACCACCTGTACTTGAATACAACCCTAGCAAGGGAAGATGCTTATAAGCAGGAAGCTAAAACCAAACTAGAATACACTCTAGAATCAACAAACACACATATTTAGAATAGAGATATAGGCAATAAACTGCATAAGGAAAGTGAGAATTATGAGCTATGGAAGAGGGAAGAGGGGCCGATCCAGCCTTTTGCTGGACGGGGACTTCTTCCCCTGCCGGAACCATTTGCTGGGTGATACAA
>NW_018164875.1:210194-237024 GCF_001263595.1 Phalaenopsis equestris
AATTAAAAGTGTTAATGAAGAAAATAAAATAAAAATTGTTAAATTAGATTCAAATGTCGAAGGGGGGACCTATGGTCTAGAGGAGGTGCAACATATTGTGTGAGGCTTGGTAGGCAGGTGGGAGAGGTCGACAAGAAGTTGGAAGGATGTGGTGGGTTTGATGCAGTGCAACAAACTTGAAGGCAACGGTCCTGCTGCTGGAAGCAGGAAATTAAGGATGGACCAGCGGCTGGGTCAGTGGGCATGAGGGGTAGGTGGATGGTGCCTTGGAGCAAGGAGACAGGAAACATGGAGCGATTCGAAGAGATAAACACCACATTGGAGCAGGATACAACCAGGGCACCACCTGTACTTGAATACAACCCTAGCAAGGGAAGATGCTTATAAGCAGGAAGCTAAAACCAAACTAGAATAAACTCTAGAATTAGCAAACACACTTATTTATAATAGAGATATAGGCAATAAACTACATAAGAAAAGTGAGAATTATGAGCTATGGAAGGGGAAGAGGGGCCGATCCAGCCTTTTGCTGGACGGGGACTTCTTCCCCTGCTGAACCCATTGGCCGGTTCATACAAGCTTAGTCAGCCTTCCAGAATTTGGGGAGCTTTGAATTTATCCGTCGAAACTTTTAAATCTCATAATAGGGCGTCAACTCTGTGTCATTGAACGTGGCTGAAATATTGTAGTTTCATGACATGTAGATCTTATATGTATTATCATTCAACTTCAGAAGTATTCTGAAAGATCCACTGTTCAGAGCTTGAGTTTTTTTGAATGTGTCTACTGGAAATCTTTCTTTCTTCTACCGGATCCATACTGGATCTCCTTTTAAAGTCACCTTATTTCTTGTCTTGTTCATCAGTGCTAGGTACTTGCTATTCTGCTTAGTGATATCTTTCTTGACTTCCTCGTGGAATTTCTCAATCTTGTGTACCTGTTCATCAACATCCTCACTACTCTTTGACGTCGGCTCGAGAGGTATCAATGCAGTGGAGTGAGCGGGCTGTGCCTGGACAACCTCAAATGAGGTGCGACCTCGTGGTTTGGCTTACAAATCAGTTGTACACAAACTCATCCTCAGCGAAAATCAAATCCCACTGCTTGATATCTTCCCAACAAAGCATTGCAACTAATTTCAAAGGTTTCTGTTTACTATCTATTTGTGACCGACCGTCTGAGGGTGCGATGTGGAACTGAATTGAAGCTTAATGCCTAATTTTCCTCATAGCCCTCCAGAAGCCTTTGTCATTGCACTGGTATAAACCATCTAGTGTCTTGAAAGTGTTCTTCCACTCGTCTTTTGGCTTCATTTGGATCTAGTGGTACCAATAGCATAAGTTGATCTTGGAAAAGATGGTGGCTCCGTGTAACTGGTCCAATAGCTCATCTAGGTGAGGTGTGGGAAACCGGTACTTGATGATAATCTTGTTGATGGCTCCAGTGTCAATGCACATCTACCACAAACCGTTCTTTTTGAGAACTATTATGGTGTGGATAACACACAAACACATACTTTTGTTGGCCAACCCTCTCGTGACGAGATCCTGTATCTGTCGCTGCAACTACTCGTGCTCTACAAGTTTCAATCAGTAGGCGGGCCAATTTGGCAACTCTGATTCTGGTATGAGATCAATGATGTGTTGAATGTTCCTCAATGTAGTAATCCCTCTAGAAGACTATTGGTCGTCACATCCTAGAAGTTCTGTAATAGTGATTGTAGTGACGTTGATATCTCACTCTCCTCCTTAATTCCCTCTCATAGGACTAATTCCAATGCCACTGTATCATCGTGAACTGACTGCATGAAGGTGGCCCTTGGGACTAACACTTCCTTAGTATCGCCGCAATCTCTTGCATCCTTAACAGGTAACAACATGATATGTTTCTTATCCTTTTTGAAAGAGTACGTATTCGTGAAGTCATCATATTGATTCATGCAGTTGAATTGCTAAAGCTTCCCTAACAGAATATGACGTCCATCCATCATAACCACATAGCTTCACATTTGCTCTTGCAACTGATCCCCAATTAAAAATTAGACCAAGAACTGCTGATCCACGCGTATCTTTCTTCCCTTCTTCAACCAGGCAAGGGAGTAAGATCGAGGATGCCTCTGTGTGGCCAATCCCTATTTCTTCACCATCATCGTGGACATTACATTTTCACAACTTCTATCGTTGATGATCAAACTGCAAACTTTGCCCTTTATCGTATACTTGGTGTGAAAGATACTATGTATCAGCCATCATTGATCTCGTCTGACTCTAAATGCAGAACTTTCTGTATGATTAACAATTCTCCCTCATCATCTTTGAATTAAAGTTCTTACTGTGGACAATACTTGGACTCCTTGTCCTCCACTTCATTGACGACGCTGTAATTTGTGAATGTGACAACTCGGCTCGTGGGACAGTTGAAGCCTATGTGTCCGTAGCCATGACACCTAAAATATCTCTTGGCAGGTATTGTAATGGAGGAGTTTCCCTTTTTCAGCTTCTTTCTACTCTGATCTGTTTTGTCACCCCCTTTCATGTCTTGCTAACTCCTCTTAGGATACCTTTGTCTGTTGCGGTAGCTGTATGGGATTGTCTGACTGACGACTGCTGCCTGAATGAAGATTGTTGCCTGCTTTATTTTTATTCTTTTCGCCTTCAAGGTTAAAGTTTGAACATCCCTCGACGACCAATATGACTGGAACTACACAACATTTCTAATAGCAGGCTTCAACCCCCAAGATACCGGGCTATAGTGTATTCCTCTAGCTTGAGCAGCTCACAATTCATCGGTGATTGGTCGAATTGTGTTATAAACTCCCATACTGAAGGGTCTCTTTGTTGAATGTGGTGAAGTTTCAGAAACATGTCCCGACGATAATGAGGTGGAAGGTATTTTTTCTGCATTGCTTTTGTTTTTTCTCAATTCGTAATCTTATCACTATATTCTCTTTTCTCTTCTCTGTAAATTATCCACCACATAGAGACATTTTTTTTCAACTTGATAGCTGTTATTTTAACTCTCTCATATTCTGGAACCTCCTTATATTCGAAGATTCGTTCCAAAACTTGTAACCAGTCTTTAAAATTATCTGGATCCATAACTTCATCAAACTAAGATAGCTATGGTAGATCCACCTTGATGTCGAAGATCCTGTGTCCTCCATATGCGGGCTCTCCTCTTGGTCTCCTTTGATATTGAATTCCGAAGCGGCGTGATCATTCCTCGTCGCTGATGTCTTCCCTATGGAATTGATTCAAATCCTCATCCTTATCTCTCATTCGACTCTCTAGATCATGGTTTAGAGTAATCTTCCCCTGGGTTCCATCATCAATCTCTGCGACTCTCTGTTGAAGCCGACAATTCTCCATCTACATCTTATCTCGGGTAGGTTCTGGCATGTTTCTCCATGATAGCATGACTAAGGTTTGAGTTTCGAAGGGGCGGTTGAGGATGGGAAAGAAAAAAAAAATTGGTGAGGGGGATACGGCGAATGCTAGGAAGCTCTATGAGAGAGCTATGATTAAGCTTGTTCTGATGCAAAATGATACTATAGTTAATCGAAAGATCGATATGAAAGCAAATTTTATTACTCAGTAATGAGTTACATTCATGTGACAAACAAGAACAAAAAAATGGAACACAATAACGATCAATTCCTTGCTTGGGCTCGTCAGGGGTGAGAGTGGCTTGGAATAAGGTAGGAGTTGGTGAGGGTGGCTTGGGAAGAGGAGTGCGGTGGCGGTGTGGCAGGAAAGGGAGTGTAGGTGATCCGAGAAGGCTTAGAAGAGGGGAGGGGCACCTACGACCTAGAGGGGCAACAATTTTTGTAAGACTCAGTAGGGCGGTGAGAGAGGTCGGCAACAAGCTGAAATTATGCGGTGGGGTTTGCGATGATACAACGGGTGCACAACAAACCGGAAGGCAGTGGGTCAACAGGAAACTGAGGAAGGAAGGGCCGACGACTGGGCTGGTGGGTAGGAGGGGGAGGTGGTCGACGACTTCAAGTAGGGAGACAAGAAACATGGAGGGAGTCAAAGAGATAAACACCACCTCAAAAAAGGATAAGCCGGAGCACCACCCGTCATTGGATACAACCTTAGCAAGGGAAGATGACAATAGGCAAAGAGCTGAAACCAAACTATAGAATATACCCTAGATACAACAAACACACATATTTATAATAGAGATATAGGCGGGAAATATAAAAAGGAAGGGGGGGCAATGTGGGTTGTAATTTCCACCCGATGGAAGGGAAAAAAATTGCGTGCAATAGACGTACGCAGCGCTGCGTGCGTTATTAGGGTTATACCGAGGGTACAAGGGGGTTACATCCACGGTATAACCCCTTGTAACCTCTCTGTAACTTGTTGTAACCTATCTGTACCCTAAAATAAGTTTCACGCTTCTGTTATCATATATTAAGAGGTTACACGTAAGTTACAGGGAGGTTACAGGGAGGTTACAAGGGCTTATACCGTGGATGTAACCCCCTTGTACCCTCGGTATACCCCAATATCGCACGCAACGCTGCGTACGTCTATCGTACGCAGATTTTTTCCCGATGGAAGAGGGAGAGGGGTTAGTCCAACCTCCTGCTAGATCGAGACCTCTTCCCCAACTGAACCTATTGGTCGGTTCAGCCAAGCTAGACCCCTAAGCTCCCATGTCACTACTATTACATGTTAAACTCACAAACCTCATTTTTTCATGCTTGAATCCATATCCAATAAATTCATAAACAAGTATTTTAATAACATTTTACCATTTGAATTTTGGTTGGGCAAAAGTATGAATGATTCTCATTGCATAGGAGTTGGAAAAATGTCTCATCCTTTCTCATTTTATGTTGTTTATGACTCTCATTTCTGCACATCTCCTGGTTGTCACCTTCATGAGAAATGATATGCTGGACATGACTCTTTAAATGGATACTCTTTTATAATGGTTTTAATTTAATAACAATTTCTATCAATTTGTTATTCTTAGAGACATTCTTTCTTATTATAAATGATTTAAGTGAATTTGGAAGGCTTTTTAAAGCGTTAAAAAGCGTCGAGCGCATGGTGCTTAAAACACGCCAGCCAAACCGACTGACCAAAAATCCTCCAAATCGGATCGGGGGAAAAGTCGCGAAGGCGGGATCGTGAACCGAATCGCGATCTCTAGAGTAGGCGGGACTGCCGCCCCTTCCTTTGGTGTTCTTCTCCATTTAGGAAGTTTTAATGGCTACTTTTATGTATCATTGCCTTCCCACCCATTCCTTTTGTGTCGGAGCTTCCTTTTTTATTTATCATATAAATTTCTCTAATGAAGTCCTATAAATTGATGTTTTCTGTTTTCTGTGGAGTCCTTTCCCTCTTGCTAGGGCTGTATCGACGACAGGTGGTGCTCTAGCTGTATCCTGCTCCGATGTGGTGTTGTATCTTTACATTCTCGTCCTATCTTCTCCCCGACCCTTCTTTTACCTCTTCCCTAGCCGCTGGTCACCCCTATCTCCCTCCACCGCTCTGCCACCACCTCTACTACCACCATAACTTGCTGTCCAGCCATCCAGTCCTCTCATTCTAGCACCCACCCTCCGTCTCCCTACAACCACCTTGGTTGCCAATCCCTTCAAATCATCTACTCACATCTTGCCACACCTTCTTGCAACGACCATTGCTGTCCAGCTCATGTACAACCCACCAAACACTGTTCTAACCTATCAAACAACCATCTGACCTTTCCCACCTTTCCCTTTCACCTCGCTCCACTACCGCCTTCGGATTTCTTCCTACAACCCTAACCACAGATTAGTCTATTATTGTACTTCTTTTGTTCATTTGAGTCGTGTTGTAACCCTAATTCAGTACTAATAAAAGTTTGTTTGTGCGTTGTCGTTATCTCTTATCCAGTTCCGACATCACTCTTGTTCCCATAAAAATAGCTTTTTTTTCAATGGACCATTTTTCTTAGTTATGTACAAGCAATTTTTCTCTTTCACATTTGGGTTCAAGTTTCGACATATCGTGTCATGTGCAGGAGGTTGATGCTTATCTATTTTACAATTATATGTTTCCTCTTGCATTTGAATGCAATTTCCTTCCATCTTTGGGGTTTCTAATGCTAACTTTTTCTCTTGAATCTTTATTTCCCTCGAAATATCCCTGCAGACATCTGATATATTTTTTTTACTCTCAACTCATTGGAACACTTTAGCAAGTATAGAATAACAATTGTATTTCAAATTCATCCAAGGATTATCAGTCAATCTAGTTCAAGATGTTATCTTAAGCTTATTTTTGGATGGATCCTAGTCACTGATAGAAGGGTCTCAATATTTTTAAAAGGCGAACATCTTTAAATATTTCAACACATTGTTAGCTTCTTTTATAAATTCATTTTAATCCTATAATTCCTCTGTTGTATTCTTTTATTTTCTTATTAATTCTATAACTCTATAAATGTTTTATATTTTCTTTTCTTTTATTAATGAGAAGGGTTTGCCCATATTTTCAAATTATATATCAACGTAAATATAGTACAAATATTCATATCTCATTAGTTTTAATATTTTTTATTCATTATAATGTTGATTTGCTTTGAAATTATTTCCTTCTCATTGATATTTGTTGGTATTTCTAAAGATTATTTGATGACTCCAACAAAATGTATCTGCATAGGTAGAAAGACTCCATCAATACATTGAGTCTATGAAGGCTGTTTATCTCGCTGACCAGCGGCGTCGTGGTGATGGCAATGATCCATTTCTCGAAGCTGACAGACGAGAAACTGCTAAACAGGAAGCTGCTGCTAGAAGAGTTCATCCAACATTACACTTGCCTGCAGTTTCTGCACAGCCAACAACTCACGGTACTGGTTTGTACGCTAGTGCAGTGATTCCTGCATCAAGTGCTCCTCAGCAAACTGCAGGAAGTTCGGGTCCTCCTGGTGGCGGAATTTCACTATTTGGTACTTCATCCTCGACTCCAGCGGCTACAACATCTTCATTTCTCTTCTCGAACCCCACTATGTCTACTCCAGCTTCTAGCCTTTTTGGTTCAACTGGGGTTTCACAGCAATCAACAGGTTTTGGGACTCCAACGACATCTCTTTTTGGGTCGAGTCAGACTCCCTCTCTCTTCGGAGCTAGTACACCATCTTTGACATCTAGTTCAGTAATTGGAAGCTCCTCGCTCTTTGGAGCTAGTACGCCATCTTTGGCATCTAGTCCAGCAATTGGAAGTTCCTCGCTATTTTCAACACCTTCGCTTACACTTGGTATGGCTGAAATTTGCTTACTGCTATAGAAATGGATTATACAGTTTAGGATACATAAATAGAGCTTTAAAATGCGCTGGTTGGGTTGACTTTTCTGGGCTATAAGTGAAACCTACAGGCGAAGAATTTACTTGCTTGTTTCATAGATGGTTATGCCTTTCACAATTTCTGCGACTGTAAGTGATAGCATAGACCTGAATTGCTGCCCTGAATTTTTTTATCTCAAGTTTGCAAGTCTTCATTGTCTTCGCTCCCTTCTAACATTCTAATAGTAATGAAATTGTGCAATCGAGGCGAGAGAGTTTGGGGGATTTGAAGCTGAGAGGGAGAGGAGGTTGGTTAACCTTGTTTAGAGAGAGGGGCTCCGGTGAGGTTTAAAGTTGGGAAGAGTAGCCTATATCGTTAAGGAAAGCTGAGCTTAAGAATTTTAACTCAAATCATTATGTTCTCTTAAAAGAAGCGTAAAAACTTATTTATTGAATAGCGGTTGCATTTGGAATACACAATAAACATGACTAGCCGCAATAATTTCCATGATATCAAAAGTGGAAGATATTATCGTCATGGTTTAAAATTTTCGGATGATAGAACTGACTAGTAGACGCATCAATACATAATTTTTTTTTGAACACTCAGCTGCACATTTAAGGGACCTCACAGACCTAATTTATCTTGCTTTTGCTGGGATCTTTTAATGAAATTTGGGTTGACAAGGTAATTTAGCTGAAGTTTTCCATGTCATCAATTGATGTAAAGTTGGTCTAAATGCCAATTTTTAGATGAAAATTTTTAAATGATCTATCCAGAAATTATTTTCTTAAAGAAAAAGGGGTTCAAAAACTCTGTTTTATTATGAGAGTGAGGGAAAGGAGGATTTTGAGAGACGGCAAATTTTATGGTGGAGAGATGGCTTGGGAATTGGGGATTTTTGATGGAGAAAGAAATAATTTGAATGGATGTGATAGGACATCTATGGAGATTTGAGATGATATTTTAATTTTTTATTTACTATTGCTTGTCAAAATAACATCTATCTTTTATTTATAGAAATTGTGTCTACAAATTTAAATTAAAATAATTCAAACTTATTTGTAGATATAAAAAATATATAATTTCATTGTTTTCTTGAAAATTAAAATACACTTAAAAGTGAAATAATAATCCATAAATAGCCCGAACTATTAGAGTAACCAGAAATAATAACTCTTTATGTTGTGTCAACTCCTTTAGGACCGAAGAACTATTAGAGTAATCCAGAAATAATGACTCCTTATGTTGCATCAACTTCTCTAGGGCCGACGAACTATTCTTATGAAATGGTGTCCATAAGCCTTTTCTAGGAAGTTGATCTATATGGAAGATGATGTTGTTGACTTGGTTCATGATCTCTTTAATATTTAACGTGTGCAATATAAACACACAGTAGAATATAATGCATCCTCATATGATTAGTGCTATAAAATTGATCCAATAGTAATTTCTTGGTGGTAATAATGGTAACATGAAGTTAACTTGCATTTCTTTAGAGCAAGTTGCCAATATTTTTATAGCCCGCCATTGGATAACCTCCATATAGCAGTGCACTTTGTTTTCATTTGGTTATTGGTTTCAATTCTAATTTATATAGCTTTTGATCTTTGATACAGTTTTCTTATCAACGAAGTCAAATTACTTATAAATCAAATAACAATAGATTTTTGGCTAAGTTTGGTGGCTCAAAGGCCTCTCTATTTTCTACGTTGTGATTACTAACATTTGCCTCATCATTGTCGCTTTGATGCCGTCCTCATCGCTATCAAGTAACTCGAGCTTTCTTGCTTTATTCTCAAGAGCTTAACGTCTTTTCCAAAATTGATTCTCCCATCACAGCCTCTTGATTTGGCTTTGAAATCACCTTCAAACTTGGAATAAGCTCTTCCTAGATTTTCTTATCAGTGGTTCCATTTTCACAATTAAGTTGTGAAGCGGCTGTCTCAACAAGACATTTAACCATTCTCACATCATAAGACCCTCCATTTGGTCGACATTGTCCAACTAATTTAAAGTAGGGGAATTTCTTGATTAAATCCAATAATTGAACGATGATTGACGATCTCAAATGCAGACGATGGATCATCAATAGCGGGAGTGGGTTCAAGGGTTATTGTTTTCAATCATTGCTCTTTTATTGCAACTTTGGTTCTTGCGGTGATGAATGGAGCTAATCGATTTTTATTTTTTTTGGGATAAGTTTAATTAATACTGTCATTGTCGGTCCCAAGTCCGGATGTGAAAAGTAGATAGTTGTGTTAGGTAGTCGACAGCTAGCGTAAAACTTGTTGAAAAAAATCATGACATGAATCCTTTTGATCTTTGTGTAAGTGCTAGGCCGTCTCTTGGAAGCGATGCGCTGTATAGCCTGAATATAGTGGAAGTATAGACATCCGGGTGTAGTGTCAAATAAGTAAGGGTTTCCACATTACAGACAGATGCGGGTAAAGAAGTTAGTCCATAAAACTCGTGAAATTAATATTATGATATGATCTTAGAATATATGTACTCTCAATGATAAATTAATAAAATTAGTTTATTTTATGATTCATAGAAAGATTAATATCTTATGTATTCAAAAAATTAAATGGGTTGGCAAAAAGGCTAAGAGATTGATAACTTAGGTTTTAAACTTTGGTATTCTGGTAAGAGTCGCACTAGAAATGATGTAAGTGTAATTATAGATAAGAGTTTGAAAGATATGTTGTAAAAATTCATAGAGTTGGAGATAGAATTATAGCCCTTAAGATTATCACTGATACTGAGATTTTTAATATTATAAGTAAGACTGTCAAAAAGCTCGTTGTTCGCAAACAGTTCGTGTTTGGTTCGTCAATGACTTCGTGTTGATTCGTTCGATAAGTAGACGAGACAAACGTGAACAATTTTTTACGTTTGTTCGTGTTCGAATCGTTATTGTTTGAAATATAAAATAATTTAAAATAATTATATAAAAAATTACGATATCTTAAAAAATTAAATTTTATAAATATATTATATAATAAATTAATAATAATAATATATTAATATACGTTTGTCTCGTTCGTTAAGAAACAAGCATGAACAGTGACTTCACGAACAATTTCAAACACGAGCTTATTTCAAACAAACTAAATTTCAAATGAACCGAACACGAGCACAAGCTGCACAAGCTCAGTTCGTTCGTGTTCGGTTCGTTTACACCCCTAATTATAAGTGCTTATGCTCCTCAAGTTGGTTTTATGCTCCTCAAGTTGGTTTAGAGTTGGTTTAGATATAGGGTCTAAAAATAATTTTTGGAATGACTTAGAAGACCTAATACAAATAATACCTCTTGAAGAAAGAATTATTATTGGAAGAGATTTAATTGGACGTGTCGGTAGAGTGGTAGAAGATTTTGGAAACATTCATAGTGGCTACGGTTTTGGAGTGACTAATAAAGAAGGTAAAACTATTTTAGATTTTGTTTTAGCGTATGATTTTTTTAATACTGATTATTTATTCAAGAAAATATATGAACATTTTATTACTTATAAGAATAGATCTAATAAAAGACAAATTGATTATTTTCTTATGAAAAGAAGAGATCGTCGATATTGTAAAGATTATATCGTTTATTAGTTCTAGATTTTAAAATAAAGAGTTATAAAATAAAGAATACTAGGACTTATCATCGTAGAATTAGATAGAAGAAATTAAAAGACAAATAAATTTATTTTTACGAGTAAAATTCAAGATTTCAAAATTTGGGATGTTCATGAAAAAGCAAATGCTGTGGGATAAATTAACAAACACTATTAAACAAGTTGCAAAAGATGTACTTGGAGAATCAAAGAAAAAGTTTCTTTAAATAAAAATAGTTGGTGGTAGAATAATAATGTGCAATAAAAAATAATATATAAAAAGTTATGTTATAAAAATTAGTTTAAATGTAAAAGTTTAGAAAACTGAGAAAAATATCAAACTACCCGCATGAAGTCTAAAAGAACAATATGTGACGTTAAAAATTTTATTTTTAATGATCTTTATAATTAATTAGATACTAAGGAGAGTGAAAAATATATGTATTAACTAGTCAATCAAAGAGAAAAGAAAAGTAAAGATTTAACTCAAGGAAAGTGTATTAAATATGAAAATAAAAAAGTGCTTTTCTGAGTAAAAGATATTCAACATAGGTGGGTGAGTTATTTAGATAAATTTTTTAATGAAGTTTTTGAAAATACGATTGACCTTAGTGATCTTAATATTATTAATAATAATAAATTAATAATAATAATTATTAATAATAATAAAACGTTTCATTTTTACCGTCACATTAGTAAAAACAAGTTGAGGAGGCTTTAAAGACAACCAAGGGTGGACAGTCTGTAGGACCTGATGATATTCCAATTGAAATATTGAAATGTTTAGGAGATTTGGGAGTTTCTTGGCTTAATAAACTGTTTAATATTATTTTAAAAACTAAAAAGATGTCTGAGGAGTGGAGGAAGAATATTTTGATACCCATTTTTAAGAATAAAATGGATGCACAAAAGTGTGCAAATTATAGAGGAATTAGATACCCATTTTTAAGAATAAAATGGATGCACGAAAGTGTGCAAATTATAGAGGAATTAGGTTGATGTGTCATACTTTAAAATTATGGGAGAGGGTAATTGAATGTAGGTTAAGACGTATTACAAAAATTTCTCATATTCAATATGGATTTATGCCAGGCAGGTCTACTATAGAAGCTATACATTTATTGAAAAGTTCAGAGATAATAAGAAGAATCTATTTTTGATTTTTATTGTTTTAGAAAAATCTTGCGATAAAGTTCCAAGAGATATCCCTTTGAGAGTTCTTGAGAAGAAAGGTGTTAATATGACTTATATTCAAGTCCTTAAAGATATGTATACTAGAGCTGTTACTTGCGTTCGAGCTGAAGGAGGATTGACCAAATATTTTCCTATTTCTATTGGATTACATCAGGGATCGACTTTAAGACTATATCTTTTTGCTTTAGTTATGCAGGGTTTTACTGGACATTTACAGGAGGATGTACCTTGGTGTATGTTTTTTGATGATGATATATTTCTCGTGAATAAGGCCCAAGAAAAATTTGATGGAGGTCTACATTGGAGTATAAAGACCTTCATTGGGGTAGAACTAAAATTGAATACATGAAATGTAATTTTAGTAGTAGTAGCTCTAGTGACATAAGTGTGACTTTGGGTGATCAAATTATTAAAAGGTGTGAATGATTTAGATATCTCGGGTCTGTTGTTCAAAGTGATGGTGATATAGATGGGGATGTTAATAGTAGAATTCAAGTTGGTTGGTTGAAATGGAGGAATGCTTCGGGACTTTTGTGTGATAGAAAAGTACTGCTTAGATTGAAAGGAAAATTTTATATGACGGTGGTGAGACCTACAATGTTCTATGACGTTGAATGTTGGCCTTTAAAAGAGAAGCAAAATATTAAGTTAAGTGTTGTCGAGATGAGAATGATTAGTTGGACAAGTGGCTTTACATTTAGAGACAAAATGCGAAATGAATATATTTGTGATAGGGTTGTAGCTCCTGTGACAGACAAAATTAGAGAAAGTCGTCTTAGGTGGTTTGGTCACATTAAGCGTCGACCATCTGATGATCCGATTAGGAGAGTAGATGTTTTAAGTTCGACTTATGTTAAGAAAGTTAGAGATAGACCTAGAAATGCTTGGGCTTATTGTATAAAAAATGATCTTGATTTATTAGAACTAAATAAAAATATGACACTAAAAAATATGACACTAATAGGACGCAATGGAGAAAAAGGATTCATGTAGCCGACCCCACATAGTGGGATTAAGGCTTTGTTGTTGTTGTTATTGTTGTGGGACAGGTTTGCTTTGATTTCTTACATTTTAGAATTGAAAATGATCACTTTAACCAATTCACAAATGAAACTCATCAAAATGATCGAGTGCACACCCTATAAATATATATCTTGAGAATGGTCTTGCGGGGATTCTAAAATTTATGTATTGACATATTTTCTAATCTAAATAATAGTAGCAATAGAGGCTCTGTGAATATCAACTATATGCATGGGATAACCTTTGTTGTAGGCTTAAGAATAGCCTTAAGCATAAGTGGCTTTGCTTAGCAAGAGACTTGATTATTACTGGCATAGCATAATCGTCAAGTTCATTTGCAAAACCTAGATGATATGAATAGTATTCTTGTAAGACCAACTAATAATGAGTATTATG
Source organism: Phalaenopsis equestris (assembly GCF_001263595.1). Lineage (NCBI taxonomy): Eukaryota > Viridiplantae > Streptophyta > Magnoliopsida > Asparagales > Orchidaceae > Phalaenopsis > Phalaenopsis equestris. Next base: position 223,700 of record NW_018164875.1, read on the forward strand.
TTTTTTGAATCGAGGAAATGTCATAAGTGCCTGAGCCCTTGGAATTGAGATTGGTTTTTGAATATTTGAAGTTCGAGAAACTAGTATATGTATTTATATGACCTTTCATGTTTGGGATGGTGAGTATAACGTTTTTAAATGATCATAAGAATCGGGATTAAAAATATACAGGTCAAAGTTTTCTTGTTGCAATTCATCTCAAATCAACTTGTTAGATGCATAATAGGATGTTATAAAGGTATTTTGGAGTTATTTGTGAATGATATATAGATAGAATAATAACTTTTTTTAACTTGATTTATTAGAAACACAAGTCATGTTGGATTCTATAAATTTGATTTATTGAAAATAAACTAAACTTTTGGTAAAGAGTTAATGAGGTAAACATAAGATAAGAGTTCAAAATTTTGAAAGAAAAAACTCATCAAAGGGAGGTAGGAGGTGGAGAGCAGTGCATTATGATGCACTATGATTAGGTGGAGAAGGCCAATAAAATGTATTCTAAATGTAATATTCTTTTTGAGTTCATGATTAATAATCATCAATTACAAGCTTGGGTTGATATCGAAGTTAACCCAAACAAGAATGGGAACACAAATATTATTACTGAAAAATAAATATATGATTACAACCACACACGCTTGACAAGAAAATACAACAATAAACACAAGCAAACACAACTAAATGTATTCAAAGGCGGTGGTCAGTTTGATGAGTGGGCTGCAGGAGAAAGGTAATCAGGTGGTGGATGGCTGTAGGAGGTGGAAGGGGAAGTTGTGGTGGGCTGCGGTGGGGAAATTAGAGGTTGGGCGGCTAACAGATGCCAAGCTGAGGCTTGCTGGAGGACTGGAACAATAACAAACAGTCGGGAACAGTTGTTCGCAATTGTGACAACGAATGGTAATGACGGTGACAGCATCAAGGAATGCGTGGGATTGCAGAACAACAAAGGAAGGGTTGTCCTAGGCTGCAATAACACTAGGGAAATGCAAATATGTTGGAATGAGTGGCAATAAAGTGGGAGGTGGCTGTAAAGGATGACAATAGGTGAATGAGGTGGTGGTTGGTGTCTGCAGTTGCAGGAAGACAATAAGAGTGCTACCCAATGGTTCCAGCAGTGAGGAAAGGCTACAACTGCAGAGGATGAGAAGTCAAGGATAAATACTCTATTGGGGACGAGTTACAGCCAGTGTACCACTCGACCATTAAAAGATGATCACCGACTCAGAAGAGCTATAGCCGAAACACCACTTGCCTTTAGATACCCATAGAAGGGAGAAATTGGGACACCAATGGTTGCCTGAATAGAAACATGAGAATCACTAACCCTAAACTTCCCAAGTCACATATATAATAATAGGATAAATAGGAATGGACCCACGGGCCGACCAACCACTTCTTAACACAGGAAAGCCCTAACTGAAACGATCAAGGCAAGTAGCACTTTGCTCGCTCATGCGCAGGACTTTATGCTCTCGATAATGTGCATGAGACACCCGCGTCAGTCTCCTGGGTAGGAGGAGCTTCAAATTCTTCTGTTGAAGCTTATGACTCCTTGTAGTATAATGCCAAATGGATCGTGTCGAAGTTGGCAGAAACATTGTACTCTCGACAAGTCAAGCATGTAGGCATTTTGATTTCAAAGCACATTTTGATATAATAAGTATCCATTATGATCATCTTTTGGTACAATCTGAGTTGGAGCTGCATTTGGATGGATATCTTTACGAACCAAGTCTTGAGCCATCAAATCTTTAGTTGATTATTTTCGCTCATACTCATCCGAGTATATCTCGTAAATATGTGAGGAATAAGCTCTGGGATAAAATCTATGGCAGGTTGGGCAATTTTGGATAACACCCAATCAGGAGAGGTGCCTTCTTCTCGGGTTGTACCTGGATCTCATTTTAGGACGTTCTTTCCCCAAGTGATCTTAAGGTGATTTCTCACACTGTGGTTCATCTTTCTCGTGTGATCATCTGTCAATGGTTACATTGCTCCATTGATTTTACTGGCCAAATGACTCCATTTGGTCCTTTAGGAGTAGCTCAAAAGCTTCTCAGCTCTGATACGTTGGACCTCCATCACTAGGCGCAACTCAAGAGGCAGGTTATTTATCTGAAAATTTTGAGATCCTCTTATCAGACTGTGTTTAGTATCAGCTACTCAAACTTATGGCTCTTTTGGGCATCCAATGTCAGGCTTGCTAATCATAATTATTTTAAGCTACAGAGATTTATGATCTAATTATTTTATTATTTACTTAATTGATAAATTTATGTTAGATATAGTTATAAAAAAAAAGAGGATCTACATATGATTTTTATTGATTTAGAAAAAACTTACGATAAGGTTCTAAGAGGTATTCTTTGGAGAGTTTTAGAGAAAAGAGATGTCGATATGATTTATATTCAATTCATTAAAGATATATATACTAGAGTTATTAATTGTGTTCCAACAGAAAGAGGATTGACCAAATATTTTTCTATTTCAGATGGATTACGTTGAGAATCGGCTTTAAGTCCATATCTTTTTTTTTTTCGTTATGGATGCTCTTACTTGACATTTACAGGAGGATGTACTTTGGTGTATGCTTTCCACTGATGATATCCTTCTTGTGGATGAGACTAAATAAAGAGCTTAGGAAAAACTTGAATTATGGAGGTTTACATTGGAGTCTAAAGACCTTTATTTGAGTAGAATAAAACTGCATACATAGAATGTAATTTTAATAGTAGTAGTTCTAGTGTCAAAGTTGTAATTATGGGTGATTAAATTATTAAAAGGTGTGAAGGCTTTAAATATCTCAGGTCTATTGTTCATAATGATAGTGATATCATGAGTAGAATTCAAGTTAATTGGTTGAAGTGGAGAAATGCTTCGGGCCTATTGTGTGATAGTAAATCGTCGCTCAGACTAAAAGGAAAATTTTATAAGATGGTGGTGAGACATGCAATGCTCTATCACACAGAATGTTGGCATTTAAAAGAGAAAAATTAAACTAAGGGTCTGTTTGGGGCACTTGCAACTTATCCAGTTTTTGCTGATAAGCAGTTGATCCTGATAATCTGCTGATGAGCAGCTGATCCAAATAAGCTGGCTGGCTGTTTGGTTTGTGCATTTGGAAAACAACTGATTTGCAGCTGTTTATAAATAACTATTTTGCTCCTGAACTGAATAAACTGTTACGCTGTTTGATTTCTGCGGTTTAAGAACAGTTGATTTGCAGTTGTTTGTGGAAAAAATGACCATTTTGGCCGCGTACAGTAGAGTTGTTCGCAAGAGTAATATAATGAAACACATTCAATACACTAAAATCCAAAAAGTACTACATAACAATTCAAAGAAAAAAAAATATACTCCCCGCTCAAGGGAGTCTATCTACAAACCTATTAACAGTAAAACTACACATTTACAATTCTTCAAACAAATATGCACCAATCCTCACTGAATTTTTCATGTCATCTACAGACTGCCCATCAGGTAAGAGGATATTTGAGGATTTCAGATTTCTATCGGGAAAAAAATATATATATTAAACCAACACATAAAAAAAAGGAGCATTTACATATATAGCACTCAATTCTTATGGATTTACATATCTTACATCAAAACTTTCATTTTTACACTCGTACCACCAAATTCCTATGTGTTTACATATCTAACACTTAAATTTTACTTGCATCATTCTCACAAAAGGAATTTGTAAATGAAGCATGAACCAAAAAAAGCAGAGGTAAATCGCTCAAGTTTAAACTTAAATAAGGAAATTTTACTGCAACAAAGCATTAGGACAATGACAATCAGGATTTAAAGCATCCATTCGACAAAAAAGTTTCAAAATTCTAAATAGAAGTAAATGCATAACAGCATAAACAATAAGTGCTTCAAAATGAATTATTAAAAGCAGATGCAAGATACTAAACATTGACGAAGCATCAGAAAAGTATATGGGGATGGACCAGAAGCGCAGAGACATGGAATGGAAGGGCAGCCATGATAGCTGTGCTTGTTTTATTGGTTCTTGAGGTAACCACATGGGATGAGTAGCGCAGAGACATGGATGGACCAGAAGCGCAGCGACATGGGCTGAGTAGCGACTTCCTTCGGCAGGGATGAGCAGCGGAGAGGTAGGAGCGGCTTCCTTTGGCAGTGGCTTCCTTCAGATTCCTTTGGCAGGGATTAGCATCGGCTTTCTTCGGCAGAGCCCTAGGGGGATCAGTTTTGAGGGCAGGGGCGTAAATGCTTCGGTCGAACGCTGGATCGTGGGGTTATACCCGCGATCCGCATTTAATAAAAATAATAGAACACTGTAAATCAGTGTTTTGGCCAACACAAGCAAAACGTGCGAATCAAACACAAAGGCAGCGTTTTCAAAAACGGTGCCGCAGTTTTAAGCTGCCCCAAACAGACCCTAAGTTAAGTGTTGCTTAGAGGAAAAATGCTTAGGTGGATGAGTGGCTTTACACTTAGAGACAAAATGCGAAATGAATATATCCGTGATAGTGATACAAGAGGAAAAAGTCCAAATCACAAAAGCAACTTTTTTTAATGGGAAAATATAATTGCAACACACAAACTGAAAATAACATCACTAAAACATGAAAAGACACAAACAAACACCTCGAAAGTGCAGCCAAAGGGTGGTGGAGGTTGGCTAGGTGGAACGGGATGGCTAGCGGGGTGGCGACAACAAAGATGGGGTGTTGGGCGGCAAATTTAGCTACAGAATAGCTGGTTGTGGGGTTGGAAAACTGGTTTGGAGTTGCTGGACAACAAGTTTGGGGCTGGAAGGTGGACTTGAGGCGATTGGGGAAGGGTGGGAGTGGTGGAGCTTCTTTGGAAGAAGTATGACGACAGCGAAATGGGAGTATGGTAAGATAAATGCCTCTGCGGGGTTGAGATACAACCAAAGTACCACTCAGACCCTTGAAGATATTCACCACCTCGTACGAGGGACAGCCTGAGCATGACCTTGACGTCGGGGAAAATACCAAGTTTAAAATTTGAATTCATATATCAAAACAATATCCCCAACTTCAAGCATCATCTCCTATTTATAAAGAGACTTGACCCTATTAGGAAATACTAAAATAAGAAGGAGAATAAATTCAATTTTCAAATTTGAGGAAAGGATTTAAATTATGAGGGAGAATAAAAATTATATTTTAATTTTTAGGAAATGTTTTACAATAGGAAGGAGAATAAAAATCAGATTTCGGCTTTTGGAAAGTTTTTAAATTAGGAAGAAGAATAAAAATTAGATTTTAGTTTAGAAAATGTTTTAAATTAGAAAAAGACCTAGGAAGGAAAGGAAAGAAAAAGAAAAGAAGGGAAAAAAAAGAAAGGATGGAAGAGAAAGGAGGGTGCTACAACCCCCATCCCTTGAGGACCTATCAGTAAAAGAAAAGAAGGGAAAAAAAGAAAGGATGGAAGAGAAAGGAAGGTGCTACAACCCCCATCCCTTGAGGACCTATCAGTCCTCCCCCGAGCACTGCGTCAGTGTCTCTGGGTTAAGGGAGCTTCGACCTCATTCTTCGAAGATTCTGGTCCTCGCCGACCGTTCCTGGATCCCACTGGCGACTGCGTTGGCTACAAAAGCATCTGAGAAGTTTTTCCCGCTTGCGAGCATATCTCCTGAAAATTTGTTCTGTTTGGGCATAATCTGAGTTGGAGGTGCACCATTATATATGGAATTAAATGAAAATATGAAATTTTATATGGAACCCTAGGGTTGGGGTTTGGAAGTGTAGCTTCCTTTGATGTTATCAGTTGGTTGTAATTATGTTTATCTGTTGAAATTTTAAATTCCGACATCTTCTAGTCTGTGTGACCTTTATTTCTCAACAAAGAGTTCTCCATCTTCTAGGAGAGGAGAAACAACAAGCTCATAAAAAATTGCATGTTCTTTTTGATCACATGGAGGAAAGATGTATCTACGGGGAGGTCCACGGGAGAAGATTTCATCAGATGAGAGTTCTTCTTTGAATTGCAGTTTAATGTCTACAGTGTCATTACCCCAGGTTTCAACAATGCCTTTTTCCGTGAAATAGATCACTCCCCTGGTTGTGCATTCTGCTTTCACATGTTCAAATCCGTGACACATGCAACATTTTTTGGCTGTGACAGACTTTACGGATTAGTTTCGCTGGATAGTAATAAGGGGAGGCCACTTGATGATACAATCTCTCAACTTCAGAATCTAGAATCTGTCACTTTTGGGGGTCGCAAGTTGGTAGGAACTGTCTCTGTGTTTCTCGCTTCATCTTCATGTCTCCTCGTTCTCTTTGTCAGCTTTCCAGATCACAGTTGAGGGTAGTCTCTCATTGAATTTCGTTCTCAATGTCTGCAATCTAACGCTGAAGTCGGTTGATCATAATTTACTAGAATTAAATGAAAATATGACACTCAATTTGACGCAATGAAGAAAAAAGATTCATGTAGCTGACCCCACTTAGTGGGATAAAGGCTTGTTATTGTTGTTGTTGGATTAGTTGCATGCATTTGTTGATATTGAGATGGCAAATGATCGAGTAAAAATTCATTTGGGGTGCATAAAATAAAATTTCTATTTATTAGTATATTGAAGTTATTAAAGATGTGTATTTTGGAATTTGAAGCGTATTAGAAGTAGGTAGGTGACCAAAGATTATAATAAAATTTTATCAAGGTTTACAACTAGTCTGTATCTTTTTTATTTGTTAAAAATGCCCATTAAGGTATTTAGAAAGTTACGTACTTTGTTACATGATATTTTCTTATATTTTAAGTGGTGAATCATCTGTTGAAGTTGTTGAAAAGCTAGAACAAGTGAAAGTTATTAGAAGATAAGCGGCTAAGATTAGGTTTAAATATCTTGGATCTACTATATGAAAGAATGGAGACGTTGATGAAAATACAACTTATTGATTTTAGATTTAAGTGTTTAAAACGAACAAGTGTTAAAACAAATGCGCATTAGGAGTATTTCATTACCATAATACCTTGAGGCTATAAAGGAATAGTGAGAGTATCACCTTTTGAAGATATTGAAAAGTAAACTTATGCATTTGTGTAGGTACAAGGAAGGTAGAAAACATGCAAATGAGACTAGTAGATATAATTGATTTAAAAATATTTTGAAAGAAAAGTAGTAGACCAAAGTTAGCATGGTTGAAACTCCTGCAAAAAGAATCCCTAAACTAACATTTTATGCAAAAATCAATAGAAATGAATGTTGGCCCTAAATAGTCGGGGTAGGCTAATTGTTAAGGATGATATTGCGTGCCATTCATTTTTATTATTCCGCTTGTTTCATTCGAAGATTTTTCTTATGCGACTGTTTCAACCATGAGATGAACTGTTTTCCTTGAAGGGGAAAATTTCATGTTTGACCACATTTATTTTCATTATAAAAGTAAAGCTAAAGGTGGAGGACAAGGTTTGATGTGTTTGTGCTTAGTCATGCATCAGGATATTCATAATAGATGGTTTTGATGCTTCTGGAGGGTTTTAAGTTTTTATAAAAATTGGCCTGACTCATAGGAATACTAACGTAAAGCTGTTAGGTGTGCTTGTGGTCCTCATATTTTATAAAAGTGAAACTGCAGCTTTTTGTGGCACTAAAAAGCTTCTATCAACCCTGTTTTTCTTGTATGGACGCCCATTATGAAGACAGATGAAACCAAACTCCTAGCCAGATTTCATATAGTTGATGAAAATAAACAATTTTGTTATTTTTGTTTGATAGCCATTTGCTTATATTAATTCAAGTGAAAGCTTAAGAATAGCTATTGTCTTAGTAGGACGACAAGAGTGGACAAGTCTCTTTACTTTTACAATGTATATATATATATATATATATATAGTTAACCAAAATCATAATAGGGAGAGCAAATATTATTACTAAAAAACAAGTAAAGGTTACAATCAGAGACTGAAATAGAAAATAGCAACTGACATGACACAAACTCTATAGGGGTGGATCCCAGGTGATAGTGGTGGTCGATGAGGGCTAGGAAGGTGGTGCGAGGGTGGAAAAGATGGTTGGAAATCAGAAAACAAGGTGGTGGTTTCCCAGGGCCGGACAAGTAGAATGACACAAAGCTTGCTGGATGGTGCTGAACTGGCTGTCCTTCATGGGGGCTGGAATTGCCACCTCTTTCCTCTCCCAATTTCATATTTTACTCCCTTCCATACAGGCTGAAACTGCTTCCACGTCTATTCCTTTCCTATTTCCATTCCTTACCTTTACCTATTTCCTTTCTATTCTAATTCACTCTTATTCTAACGACTAATACCTATTATAAATATGTTTGTTGTTTTTGGATTCAGTTTTTGCCTTCTAGATTTTATATTTTTGTCCAACCGGCCGTTGGCTGCTGTTTTTCCTTCTAGGGTTGTATCTGAGGGCGAGAAAGTGCTCCGGATATTACTCATTCGAGGTGATGATCTTCACCTAGGGTTCGAGATGTGTTCCGGCTGTAACTCGATCCGAGTGGATAGTTATCCTCGATCCACGCCATACTCCACAACCTCCCTTCTGCAGCCACTGTACTGGCTGCAACGGGCCCTCGAACATGCGCGCGCGGAAACGGCCCATAGACAGCAGACCTGCTTTGTCTGCAGCGCCAAATCCCTCCCCCTGCCGTAAGCCATCATCCATTCTAGTTGCTTCTTTCCCGTCAAACCAGCTGCAGCCCACCACAATATTCCGCTCCCGTAAATTCCTCCTACACCACTACCTTTCCTGTCAAACCCAGCCGCAGCCCGTTGCACTATTCCACCACTGTAACTCCCTCCTACACCTCCCTGCTCCTTTCCCGTCAATCCCAGCCGCAGCCCAACTGCAAGCCTCCCTGCCTTCACTTTGTCTTACCACCTGTCTCCCTATTCCCAGCAAACCGCTGTTGCAGCCACGTCCTACCCCCATCTGCTGCTGTGGCCCACTCCCCCATACAGCCTGCTGTCCGTAATCGCATATCTTGCCTCACCTGCGGCCTTAGTCCCCACTCTCTCGTACAACCTACTATGACCAACCACCAGCCTACAGCTAGTTAGCCTTCGTGCGGCTGCCGCAACCTTCCAATCCACCACCCACCTACTGTCCAGCCGTTGTATGCTGCTGTGTTTGCTTGTTTATTTCCCGTTTGATGAGTCTTCGTTGTAATATTTTTGAATTTCAACAATAATATTTGTATTTATTGTGGTTTGGATTAACTCCGGTATCTTAGACAGCCGGAGGACGATACATGAGGGCTGTTCAGGTTGATGGCAGCAGGGGGGAAACGGCGACAGCTGCATCGAGGATGCGACCAAAAGCTGGCCGGTGGCTGGTCAGCCGGTGGGAGAGGCTGCGTGAAGGCTGGGAAGGGCGCGGCATTTGTTGAGGAGGGCTGTGTGGGCTGGGAGGATGGCAGGAAGGTTGTCTGCGGGTTGGGGGCGATAACAGTGAGGATCGAGGTTTGGAACGGTGATGGGGGATGTGATGGGTTGCCAGACAGCCAAAAGAAGGCTGTTTTGGGCAGGGGCAGCGAGGAAGAGGACTTAACGGTGAGGAAATTGCAGAAAAACAGAAAAAGACCTGTTCTCGGGGTGACCTGCAGCGAGGGGGAATGCGAGGCAGCAAAGCGGGTAGGATGCGGAGGGTTAGGGGAAGAAAATCACTACATCGGGAGAGATATAGCCTGGGCAGCACTCAATCCCTCGGATACAACCCTTGAAGGGAGAAACGGACTCCAGCAGCCATCTTAAACAAACTCACGCCAAAAACGGACTTCCAAATCCTAATACAATACATATATAGGAAATGATTAAAAAAGAATAAGAATAATAGGAAATAAAGCGTAAGAAAGTAAAATGAGATTATTTTGGTGCGACTCTCGCTGTACTCTAGCAGCTACAGTACCTCTGTAAGCCCTGACGTCACATCCTTTCATGAATGTGAGCTTGCATGTGATATTATTCAAGGTTTTCACCAATTCTCTGAAGTCTGATGAATTTGATTTTGAAACTTTGATAGTTTTATTGATGTATGCGTGGATTCGGTTGGAATTTTCCCTTTTTTTCCTAACCTTCTTTTTCCTTGCTGAATTAGTTTCTCTTAACTTTTTTGTTTGTTGTTTAGAAACTTTATAGTTTCTTGATTTATGCGTTTACTCTGCTGGACTATTCCATTTGTTGTTATCCCTTGTAGAAAAATGCTTAAACGACACCTCTCTCTCTCTCTCATAATTTTAAGGGGGCATTTACATATATTGCACGCAATTCCTATATATTTACATATCTAACACGTAAACTTTACTTTTTACATTTTTACCACATATCTTTCATATCACATAAAAGATACCATCATTTTAACTTTTAAAAAGAAAAGTACGCTTTTCATGCATAAGTAAGGTGGTATATATTTAAAAATTGAAGATTAATTGTTAGATATGTAAATACATAAGAATTTAGGGGTCTGTACGCTAATCTTCCTAATTTTAATTAAACCTTTTTTTTTCCCTAGATAAATTTATATCCGTCGGATTTAATGTTATCATATAAATAAACAAATAAAACTTTATAAACTACTTGTTCTTTCATCTTTTGCTCCTTTCAAAGCTTTCTATTTCATTTGTTTTGTAGGCGCTGCAACTGGTTCAGGGGCTAGCTTTGGTGCAACATCTGTAAGTGATTCTTTTCATTCTGTCCATTTCCTTTTGCATTCATATTCCCAGTGTTAATAAAATCATCATATTTCCCCTTCTTTTTTTTAAATTGCAATTTCATGCATTGCGTGGTTAACAAGTGAAATTGTAAAATCACCTGGTTTTTTTTGGTCAATTGGCACTCGATTGAACATTCTAAGTGGGTGATAAAGCAATTGTGCGTCATTGTAGCTAAATATTCAATGTTTTACTCATACATATCACAATTCTTTTACATATTCACGTATCTAATATCTAAGCTTTCAAGTGATAAAGCAATTGTGCGTCATTGTAGCTAAGTATTCAATGTTTTACTCATACATATCACAATTTTTTTACATATTCACGTATCTAATATCTAAGCTTTCATATTTACATACATAACCTTCTAATCTTTAATATGACATCAAACATACTGCTACCGCTAACTTTCTAAAAGTGTCGCACACCTTTTCATGCATGGGTTCATAACACCAAAGTGTCATAAATGCAAATAACAAATTTTAGGTGTTAGATAGGTAAATACAAGGGAATTGCATTGCATGTATATAAATTTCCCTTTTATTTATTGTCTTTATTTCTACTTCTCAGTAAATACAAGGGAATTGCATTTTCCCTTTTATTTATTGTCTTTATTTCTACTTCTCATTTCACATATGTATCTTCATCAACTCGCAGAAATCATCCAGGCCTAAGTCGCGAGCCACTAGACGATGAACTCAGCACAAATGCCGCATTGTCGCCGTCGCTCGAATTTGCCCTAATTATGGCCCAGCATATATATAAGGTCTGATAGCTTCCCCAAAACAAGAGGTTGGTTGCCACATCTCATGTATTACTGTGACTTAACGGAATGGAGCTTTTGCTCTTAGTTCTTGCTTCCTTTTTTTTACTTCATAATATTTTCATATTATATTTTTAATTTTAATTTTATATCCCTGATTTTTGTTATTTTTTATTTCTATGTTTCCAGTACCCTTTTGTTGGCTGATCCCATTGATTATTTATATGTTTTATGATTGAATTATCTGCAGTTTGTTAATTTTTTTGATAAAATATATTGATATAAAATTGTCTAGAGTTGAGCGAGCTCAGACTTTGCCCGTGTTTAGCTTGCTCGAAATTGGCTCAGTTTCATTGTAAGCAACAAGTCTCATTTGGTCTTTTTGTTTTTGATTTGTTATGTTCAAAATTACTCGTTAACAGTGTATTATTGATCGTCTCGATATAAATGTTTATGTTCAGCTTGAAATTATTTCGTTTAAATTAATTAGGAAAATAAAGAGTGTGTTAGATTCAAACATGAACCATTGTAATACAATAAAAGATGTAGAATTAAATGTTCGTAGAACTATGATGATTTAAATTTAGATATAAATATATAGATATATATTATTATATAAATAATATACATAATTTTTTTTATTTTTTTAATTAATTTAAACAAGTTAATTTCATTGAACATATAATTATTTGTGTTTGGCTCGTTTATAATTCAAGTTTCTAACAAATAATTCGAACACGAAGTACTTAACAAGTTAAATCCGAGTTACTTGCGAAGAACGGGTTCTTCTTACAGCCCTACTTAAAACCGCTAGTGATCTTTGGTTTTGTGCAATGCTTTAATCATATTAAATGCAGAGATTATGTATGGATGGTATTCTTCATCAAATGATCTTTCATAAATTATATTAAAATATGAAAAAATTACATAGGATTCCTAAATGTAAATATTTGTGCTCTATAATTTAAATATAAATAAATAAATAATGTATAACCTGAACTAATCTATCTTATTGATTTGATAGTGCTCCTTAAAGCAAGAGTGGGTGGAGCAAAGAAATAAATAATATATATATATAAATATATAAATATAAATATATAATGCGCTATCTGTCCCTATGGCAATCGAACTTAGGTCAGGGGAACTTCCAACTGACAATGCAGCTGCCTATTAAATGGCATTGTACCAAAAATTCATAAAATAGGATCAAACTGAATTAGTTAAAGAAAATATTCAATGTCAATGTTTCAATTAAAAGTTCAATCATCAGGACATACATGTTATTAAATTAAATCATAATTACTTGAATGATCTATTATATATATATATATATATATAAGTTTTAATTGCCCACTTTGAAAATATAAATTTTCAAATAGATATTTAGTTTGAGATTAACTCTTCATAGATCAAATCTTAAGAAATAATTTAACAATGTACTTCAGAATCTTTAAATATTCGGGATATTTACATACATAGCACTTTATTCTTACATACTCACATATTTAATATCTAAAATTTAGTATTTATATTCATAACCCTGTAGAAACTCAAGCATCCAAAACTGGCATTACACTTTTTACTGAAAATAATGACATTTTTAATATAATTTTACAATCTTGAGTGTCATCTACCTAAATATAAAAGTTAGTTATTATATATATATATAAATACATAAAACTTATGTGGTTTATATGTAGAAGACTTAAATTTAATTTAAAATACAAAGATTAATATAAAAATATATTTAGTCAAAATCCCCACCTTCTCTTTCCCATGACTCCTTTACCCCCTCTGTTTCTCCCTTTGCCCCCTGCACGCCTGACACTGTCTCGAGAGCCAAAATAAATAAATAAATAAATAAATAACAT
>NW_018164875.1:237654-274536 GCF_001263595.1 Phalaenopsis equestris
GGGGGGCCGGGCGAGGGTGAAGGCGTCTTGGACGCCGACGGGGGTGGCGTCGGCATTGGCGACGCCGAGGTTGCTTAGCCCTAGCGGATCCATGGGGACGCCGATGAAGAGGGTGGTGGTGAGTCTTCGAGGGTATTTGGAAGAAGTCGGTCATCTCACGCGGCTCAATCCGCAGGATGCTTGGCTTCCTATCACTGAATCGCGTAATGGCAATGCTCTTTACGCTGCGTTTCATAATCTCAATGCTGGGATCGGCTTCCAGGCTCTTGTTCTTCCCGTCGCCTTCGCCTTCCTCGGCTGGTATTGTTCTGCTTCTTATTATCCGCCCTAATCGGCTGCTGCAGAGTTCTTTTTTTTTTTTTTTTTGCTTTTTTTGGTATTTTTTGAATCGGGTTTAGTTTTGGGTGAATAAGAAATTATTTGTTGCAGGTTTTAATGAATGTGGTTGATTTGTCTGTGGTTATGTCACTCTCAATTCATGTGACATGAAGTTGACTTTAAGAAACTTGAATGTCTTTCTCTCTCTTTAGCTCTCTCTCTCTCTCTGCTGCTGCTGCTTCTTCTTCTTCTTCTTTGAAATTGTTGCAACAACTGAAAGTAAAACTCTCTCTGGCAATCTTGAGAAACCCTAGTTGAAGATGGGATGAGTCCATTAATGGTGGTAACGAACTTTTTTACACTAGGTAAAATTGTACAGAATGTATTTGTTAAAACTGAGAAAATTTTGTGAGGAAGGTTGGGTTGGGGGTAGCAGAGAAAAATTTTTACGCTGCTGCTGCTTCTCCTTCTTTGAAATTATTGCAACAACTGAAAGTAAACCTCTCTCTAGCAATCTTGAGAAACCCTAACATTTTGTGGTTGAAGATGGAGATGAGTCCATTAATGGTGGTAACGAACTTATGTACACTAGGTAAAATTGTACATAATGTATTTGTTAAAACTGAGAAAATTTTGTGAAAAAGGTTGGGTTGGGGGTAGCAGAGAAAAATTTTTACAATAAATTCTATAGAAAATCAAATAAGAAATTGGTTCTAAAAGAAGAATCACAGTTTCAGTCAAATAGACCCAAAAAATGCAGATTTATGGATGAAATCTTCAAATGACCCCATTAAACTGCAGGAGTTGGGGGATAATATCTCTGATGATAGCCTACCTCTGGCAACTCTACACTCTCTGGATACTCGTTAATCTCCATGAAGCTGTTCCAGGAAGAAGATACAACAGATATGTGGAGCTTGCGCAGGCTGCTTTTGGTAACAGATCTTAAGCTGTTTCTATGATTGAATTTACTCATTTTCTAGCATTTTCTTCGACGAAGCTTCTCATCTGCAAGTATGGAGAAATATTATGCCAATTTAACAACAGAAAATTATTGCTCTATTTTCATTTCCATGATATATGTCATGTCATGCTCTTTGTAGCAAATGAATTTTCTTTCCATGATTACTTTCAAGAAAGATTTGCATACATACCACCCAGTTTTTATGTATTTACACATCTAACCCCTAAACTTTTACATTTTATATTAATGCCACTTTACCTTTGCATGAAAAGGTGTATTCACTTTTTAAAACAAGTTAAGTGATAGGCATGTAAATACATAGGAATTGGGTGTTATGTATTTAAATGCCCCTTCTACTTTTAAATTTTTACATGTGTGCCCTTTTTTCATGCCATCATGCAATGTCCATCTCATGCATTTTATATGGAAAGAATGGCTTCACGTTTTCTGGTAGTAAATGGATTTGCATTTAATGCCTGCGTAGAATTCATGGTGAAGTTTATGTAACAGGATTTAACTTTATACAAAAGTAAATAGCTCCAAACTCTTTAGATTAAGGCTGAAATAGTCTTTAATGTTCTTACTAACAAAATTTATGCATCCATATAATGTAAAAAAAGTGCATAACCCTTGGTTTAGATTGAAAGAATACTTCTCCAATTTAGCACGTCCCCATGTCCGGACCCGGACGACCAACCACCGACTGTCACGTCGCTTGTCGTCCGGACCCGGACGACCAACCACCGACTGTCACGTCGCTTGTCAATGATGTGTATGACAACGTGGCCGTCGGTGATTGGCCGGAAGGGAGGCGTCCCGATATTCCAGGTCCGGACAAAATATTTTCTCCAATTTTTTACACTAGGTACAAATCATTGGCTTAATTTGACAAAACTTACGCTTTTTTTATATTTAAATTTGTTTCAGGCGAAAGATTAGGCGTGTGGCTTGCTCTGTTCCCAACAGTTTATCTGTCAGCAGGGACTGCTACAGCTCTGATTCTGGTCGGCGGAGAAACCATGAAACTATTCTTCCAGATTGTCTGTGGAACACTCTGCACCTCAAATCCATTAACCACTGTTGAGTGGTACCTGGTTTTTACTTCCCTAAGCATCGTTCTATCCCAACTTCCGAACCTGAACTCCATTGCCGGCCTCTCACTCATCGGTGCAGTAACAGCTTTAACTTACACAACCATGGCATGGGTCCTTTCTGTGAGCCAAACAAGACCAGCTTCCATATCTTACGAACCCCTCCGATCGAATTCCCTCGCTGCATCCAGTTTTTCGGTCTTGAATTCGCTTGGCATCGTTGCATTTGCTTTCAGAGGCCATAATCTTGCCTTGGAGATTCAGGTGAGGACATTAATGTTTCAGACAAGTTATGAAAAATTGGGTTTTTTATGATATAATTCGTAAAATTCGGAAACTTCAGTGATAATTTAGTTTTTTATTGCAGGCAACGATGCCGTCGACATTCAAGCACCCGGCTCATGTGCCCATGTGGAGAGGAGCCAAAGTTGCTTATCTTCTTATTGCTATGTGTCTGTTCCCTGTCGCCATTGGGGGTTTCTGGGCCTATGGAAACCTTGTAAGTTATTTTTTTAGGAGAATTTACTTACATACCTTTTTATATATCTAACACCTAAAGTTTGATATTTACATCTATAACTCTCTAGTTTCATGAACCTGCGCATGAAAAGGAGTACTTCACTTATAAAAAGTTAATCGTAATGATATTTTTGATGCGATGTTAATGATTTATGTTATCTGTATAAAAATTAAGGTTTAGATGTTAGATAAATAAATGCAAAATACTTGTGTGGTATGTATGTACATGTTCCTTTTATGATTTTTTTTCTTTTGATTTGATAAATCTCATTTCAACTCTGTTAGTGGTTAAACTTAGAATTTGTAAATAGATGCCTGCAGGAGGGATTCTAAATGGACTATATACATTTCACAACCATGATATTCCTGGAGCCCTTCTTGCGACTGCATTCCTATTAGTCGTCTTGAACTGTCTCAGCAGCTTCCAGATATACTCCATGCCCGTATTCGACAGCTTTGAAGCAGGATACACGAGCCGAACAAATCGTCCCTGTTCGATCTGGGTTCGATCCGGTTTTCGGATCTTCTACGGCTTCATCTCGTTCTTCATCGGCGTGGCATTCCCTTTTCTATCGAGTATCGCCGGACTTCTCGGCGGCCTCACACTTCCGGTAACCTTCGCCTATCCCTGCTTCATGTGGGCTCTGATAAAGAAACCTCAGAGGTTCAGTTTTATATGGTATTTGAATTGGAGTCTTGGGGTGCTTGGAATAGGTTTCAGCCTGGCTTTCTCTGCTGGGGGGGTGTGGAGTATGATTAACACTGGTCTCAAGCTTAAGTTCTTTAAACCTAACTGAGCTTTGGTTTTGGATTGGATATAATTAATATTCAGATTGTGTAAAGTATGGTTGATTTGGGAAATAATGAGGGTTTAATTTGCTAATCCATTCTGATTTTCTATGTGCTAATTACACATGAACATAGAATGGATTGTTAAGTGTGTTGGTTTTATTCTAATTGTTATTTTTGTTGTGGAAGTCAGTATCAGTTAGGAAGGAGCATAGGAGAAATGGTACATGTGTTTTCATGATGAGATTTGGGAGAGGGAGAGGTTATGGGGGCGGGATTGGCTCTTGCACTCTTTGGTCCAAGAAAAACTCTCTATAATTATTTGTAATATTGTATTTTTATCATTCATAATACATAATTCTATATACTTTTAGAAGATTTACATAACATTCAATTCCTATGTACTTGCATATATATATATATATTATATATCTGTGTGTGTCTGTGTGTGGATGCGTGTGTGTGTATTTCACCCTTTTTAAAGCTAAAAAGGTGATATTTTTGATGTGATTGGGTGGTATAAATGTAAAAAGGCAACGTTTGGGTATAATTGTTAATAAGACATCATAATCCCATAAAGTTAAAAAAAAAAAAAAAAAAGAACTAATAATAAGAAATCCCCCTAAAAACGGAAATTTACATACACAGCACCAAATTTTTATGCATTTACTGATCTAGAAATCCCCCTAGAAACGGAAATTTAGATACACAGCACCAAATTTTTATGCATTTACTGATCTCACACCCAAACTCTCATTTTTACAAAATCAACAATCTCCTAATGAATAAAAGTAGATCAAAATGTGAATTTTAGTGTTGGAGAGTGTTGAAAAAGATAAGTTGGGTGGTAGGTTTGTAAAAATGAGATTTTGGGTGTTGAGAAAGGTAATTGCATAAGAATTGGGATGGAAATTTCACTAATAAAAAACATTCTTTTAACCTTCTTCAACCCCAATCCTCAATAGAAGAAGCTTATATTCCCTGAAGGAGCATTTCTCAAGCCTCAATAGTATGAGATATCATTTAGTAGAAACATTAAAAGTGGTTCAAATCTAATTAATTTGATCTACACATTGAGAGAGAGAGAGAAATGCCTGGTGGGGTGGGGTGGTGTGGGGGGTTTCAAACTGAGTGGAGCAGGGCCTTGAGGTGCTGCTGGGTAGAGAGTCTGGAGGGGCACAGCACAGCATCTTCCCATAAGGTATTAGGGCTGGTTGTGGGGTTACTCTTAGGAGTAGGAGGAGCAGAAGGTGGGTTTCGGTACAGCTCGTTCACATTGTCCGCGTCTTCGTTCAGTTGGCTCACTCTATCCAACCACATTATTTCCATTGGATCCGTCAGCAGTGCGCTCTCACCGTCTTTCCACCCTATCAGCTGCACCCAATTAACAACACCCATTTCTTATCTGTTTCCGATGACTGTAATTTTTTAAAAATGTGATTGTAAAACTGCAAACTTTTAAAAAATTGCAATATATATATATATATATATTATAAAAAAATTAGACATCAGCCGCCACATTTAAATTTTATATTTATATTTCTTTCAAAATTTACAATAAAATTCATATAAATTATTGACTGTCATTATTTACTCAATACCATCTATCCGTCCATTATTCATTCACATAAAAAAAAATATGATGATTTATATATATACACACCGCTTAAATTCCTACGTAAATTTTAATTTTTTACATACATGCCAACTCATGCAAAGGTGTATTTCAATTTTTTAGAAGTATAAAAAATGTAATGTTTTTAATGTGATAATATAATTTTGGATGGTAAATGTAAAAAGTAAAGCTTAGGTGTAATACATATGACACACACATATATATTTATATATATATATATATATTTATCCAACCACATTATTTCCATTGGATCTGTCAGCAGTGCGCTCTCACCGTCTTTCCACCCTATTAGCTGCACCCAATTAACAACATCCATTTCTTATCTGTTTCCGATGACTGTAATTTTTAAAAAATGTGATTGTAAAACTGCAAACTTTTAAAAAATTGCAATATATATATATATATATATTATAAAAAAATTAGACATCAGCCGCCACATTTAAATTTTATATTTATATTTCTTTCAAAATTTACAATAAAATTCATATAAATTATTGACTGTCATTATTTACTCAATACCATCTATCCGTCCATTATTCATTCACATAAAAAAAAATATGATGATTTATATATATACACACCGCTTAAATTCCTACGTAAATTTTAATTTTTTACATACATGCCAACTCATGCAAAGGTGTATTTCAATTTTTTAGAAGTATAAAAAATGTAATGTTTTTAATGTGATAATATAATTTTGGATGGTAAATGTAAAAAGTAAAGCTTAGGTGTAATACATATGACACACACATATATATTTATATATATATATATATATATATATATATATATATACATATGAAATTTACGTACTTAATACCTTGGGTGAAGCGATGGTGTTGGTGCAGTATAGCCTGGCGTTGTCCACAAGCTGGCAATAGTTGCGAAAGGCAGCGGCGAACCTTTTGTGGGAACTGAGCTGAGGCTTCACTCGAACTGCTCTGCCCATCACTATAGCCCTCCTGTCATGGATTATATCAACAATATTAGCTTCTATTTAACACTTTGCATACACTTTTTTTTTAACAAAAATACACTTTTTTTAAATTACCTTGAACTTTTATGTAAATACTAAATTTCAGCATTTTTAAAATTACAAAAAAACAAGTCTTATCCTTTGAAAAGAATATGGAAACACTTCATCTAAAAAGATTCTTTAAACTTTCACACAACCTAATATATTACCTCCCTTGACACAAACTTATACAAATTTTCAACATAGGATACAAATGCAAAATCTATGTGTATCATTAATGAAACCTGATGCCTCTGACAACTGCAAGGTATGCATCACAGATAACTCCAACAAGCTCTATCCTGTAAGGCTTCCGGGTTCCGCCGTCTTCCACAACATTGCACTCATCATCTTCGACCGGCTCCCAATAGCTTTCGATGATTGAGCCGTCTTGTGCTGCATGATAGCCGGGGCCCATCCGGTAGCGTCGGCGATGGACTTCCCTCGCCATGGCTATTGTTTGCACCACAAATGGCTCCCATGAGAGAGTGCCATCCATGATGACATCCCTTCCTTCATTCAGAGCGGTCACCAACAAGGATGATGCTGCATTCATAGAAGATTGATGCACCTGCATATTTGTGGCAAATCTCTGAAGGCCAACAGTGTTTCTTTTTCTAGTTTTGAAAAACAAAAAACTTTAATTAAGTAATATTTATTCTCAATAATGCTAATGCTTTACTACTTGTAGCTTCTAATTTGAAGTGGGGGAGTCCATCGTGAGAAACTTGAATGAGGACACATCATGAGGTAATTATGCTAAGAAAACAAAATATTATTCTTGAAGTGTAGGAGTTGCAAAACATTCTTATCAAGTTTATAAAACAATGATCAAGGCATATATAAATAATTATTTTTGTCAGTTAGAAGTATCATCTTACAAACTTTTTAAAAATGATATTGTAGCGCAAGAAAAATTGTTTGAAAAATCAGTTAAATTTTAAGCCTTTTTTATTTCCTCCAGCATACTGTAAAATTACCAGCTGCTACACATGTAAGAATGTTATTATTGTCCACCAAATAAGTTCACAAATATTTAAATATCCTCAAGCAAGAGAAACCCTAATTAGTAGCCTAAATAAGGAAATACGCCGCCCAACCACTTGGGGCTAGAAAACTGAATTGGTCCCTCCCTAGATTGGTTCCCGCCTCGTTCACCTGATAGGGAAAAGCGCGGAACACCCAACATTAATAATGCACGAGATACATTGAGTGGGAAAGGTCATTAGAAGTTAGCTATTAAAAATATGAGTTGAAATTTTATTGGATAAAATATAGTTGATTGATTATTTTGATAAAATAATAATCTCTACAATGTTAGGACAAATAATGATTTTAAGAAAATAGTTTAATAGGAAAACAAATTGTAGCAAAGGAGATACCCATTTAAGGGAGTCAAATAGCCTACTAAATCTCAAATATTTCAAATTCTACTATAAACTTGGGTTAGCTTAGAATTATAATGGGATTTATTAAGGTGCATGCTGATCATGATTTAGCACCTTTTTGAGTC
This sequence comes from Phalaenopsis equestris, assembly GCF_001263595.1. Classification (NCBI taxonomy): domain Eukaryota; kingdom Viridiplantae; phylum Streptophyta; class Magnoliopsida; order Asparagales; family Orchidaceae; genus Phalaenopsis; species Phalaenopsis equestris. The sequence goes on from NW_018164875.1 coordinate 245,500, forward strand.
ACCTCAACGGCTATCTAATCAGGTCCATATGTTGGTCTCATCTTAAAATTGATAACATAAGGTGCAGTTAATCTAAAGCAGACTTCTAGGTTTTTTCGAATGGCATATGATGAGTGGTAAAAAGCAGCTCCAAAAATATAAGAAATGCAACATTAAGTAGTCACAAAGGTGCCCAAGGACCCCATGTCCTTACAAACCAAGTGAAAAAACCAAAAGGCAGACAACTCAACATGAGAGAATAGTAACCAAAATCCTTGAGAAAACTGTAGCCAACTACTTCTAGGTAATCTAAATTAAATGCATTTCTCCCATAAAAATAACATAGAAACTTTGCAAATATTACTTGAATCAAAACCGACTTGAGCCCTTTCAAGTCCAGTTCTCAGCAACGATGTACTGTTTTGACATCGTTTCATCATAAATGAAGCCTTCTTTCAGTTAACCATGAACATCCAACGGAACTCGCCATCAAAAGCCTTAATCACCATCCAATAAATGAGAAATGCCCGCAACACATGAGTTAAAAGCCCCTTAACACACTCATTAATGAAAACATTATTAATATTTAATCTTTATATCATTGTCTCCACTAACACCACTTGTTAAAGTGAAAAATATAATCAACCTTATCTGTCAATAGAACTAGTTTCAATTTATTTTTGTAAATTTCACTCCTTTAATCTAATATAAATCTACCTAGTCCGATGTCCTGAGAAAGGGCATAATTTACTAGAATCTAAATATAAAAGATGAATTAATATTAAATCACTTTTTATATGAAATATTAAATATATTTCATTTCATTACTCATGTAGACATGAAATATTATTGCATACGGAGTCTCTATGTATGCGGATTTGTTGATATTGTACAATCTTGTACACATATTATATAACAATATGCAACAATATTGTATATGAGATTTACATTAAATAATATTAAATTTTATTTTATTTTATACATCCATTATTAATAGGGCTGTCAAAATGTCTCGTTGTTCGCGATCAGCTCGTGTTCGGCTCGTTAAGAAGTTCATGATTGGCTTGTTCGTTAAGTTAATGAGCCGAACAAGAACAAAGATTTGTTCGTTCGTGTTCGGCTCGTTTTGGCTCGAAATACTACTCATCAATTATATCTATTTGTCTATCTTTCTACCTACCTACCTATATAATGAGTGTTCGGCTCGTTGTCGTGTTTGGCTCGTTTTTTATCTATCTATCTATCCACCTATGAAATGACAAACATGCAATGTAAAAGAAGATAAAGAGCAAGAGGATGTAAAGTATGTATTAGTTTTACCAGCTCAGCTGTTTGAATAATGTCATTATGATGACCACGAGAGCTGATGGCACGATAAATAACGTCTGTCTCTTTGAATGCATCTGCTTCAACTACTACTGCATTTGATGCTGCTTTCGACCAAAATGCTCTGCATCATTAAAACAATGCCACTTTATGCAAATACTGGATAGCAAAAAAGAAAAAAAAATCTTAATATTTAAATGTTCGCCTCAGAGAAATGGTTGTCTTTATTTCATATTTTCTTAGAAATGAATTTTTTTGATCAAAAAATAAAAATATAAAAAAAATCCTCAGATTCATTATAAGACTTACTTATGTAAGATATCTTCTTAAAAACAACTTACTCTTTAAGTAATTTGTTTTGGAGTACAGTGCTTTTTCCCGCACCCATTCCACCGCCCATCAAAAGGAGAACCGGACTCCTATCACAGTGGGCTGCTGGGATCATCACTTCCTTATCTCCAACACCTTCCTGAGGTCCAATTCTGATGGCTTTCATCTCATCCACCAACGTCGAGAACAACCTTGTCATCTTCAAGTTCCTTGTAACCTTTTCAAACCTCAGTTTTCTGCGCCCACCAGACTGTCTTAGAAATACTAATGTCTGCATACTATATAATTAAAAAAAAATAATGATAATTAATCAAGGATACAAAAAGTAGATTTGAATCACACATACACATACTTCTCAATAACCAACTCCTTCAGAGAAGTGGTTGTACGGGAATCAAGCTCCACTACTGCGTATCATATCCTCCTACCCATAGGGAACCACTGTGCTAATAATTACATTGGGCTGTGATGTAATTTGCTTATTACTAGAATCTTCTCGCTGCACTTTATAAAGTGCTTACTGTAGGTCCTGTAATAGTAAATGAAAAGCCGTCTTCCCTTTATCTCTTCTTGTCTTACATATTCTCTCTCTCTCTCTCTCTCTCTCTCTCTCTCTCTCTCACACACACACACACACACACACACACACACACACACACTTCTCTCATCCTAGGGCAGGGATAGAATTTTTTATCCAAATTCTTTTAGAGACCCTACCAACTTCGAGGTTGTGTAAACAAAAAATCATATCGTTAATAATCCAAGGGGTGAAAAGTCTGAAGGACCTGATGATATCCCAATTAAAGTGTGGAATAATTTGGGAGATTTGGGAGTTTCTTGGCTTACTAAACTCTTTAATATTATTTTAAAAACTAAAAAGATGCTTCAGGAGTGGAGGAAGAGTATTTTGGTCCCCGGAAGAGTATTTTGGTCCCCATTTGTCCCCATTTTTAAGAATAAAGGGGATGCACAAGAGTGTGCAAGTTATAAAGGAATTAAGTTGTTGGGTTATACTTCAAAATTATGGGAGATGGTAATTGAACATTAGATTAAGACGTATTACTAAGATTTCTCATAATCAATTTGGATTTATGTCAGGCAGATCTGCTATGGAAGCTATACATTTATCGAGAGGATTGATGGAGAAGTTCAGAGATAATAAGGAGGATCTACATTTGATTTTTATTGATTTAAAAAAAGCTTACGATAAGTTTCCAAGAGATATCCTTTGGTGAGTTTTTGAGAAGAAAGGTGTTGATACGACTTATATTCAAGTGATTAAGGATATGTATAATAGAGGTGTCATTTGTGTTCAAACTGAAGGAAGATTGAACAAATACTTTCCTATTTTTGTTGGATTACATCAAGGAACGGCTTTAAGCCCATATACTTTTGCTTTAGTTATGGATGGTCTTACTGGACATTTACAGGAGCATGTACATTGGTGTATGCTTTTTGCTGATGATATCCTTCTCATGGATAAGACGAGAGAAAAAAACCCAGGAAAAACTTGAATTATGGAGGTCTACATTGGAGTCTAAAGGCCTTCATTTGAGTAGAACTAAAACAAAATACATGGAATGTAATTTTAGTAATATTAGCTCTAGTGACAGAAGTGTAACTTTGGGTGATCAAATTATTAAAAGGTGTGAACGATTTAGATATCTCGGGTCTGTTGTTCAAAGCGATGGTGATATATAGGGGTGTAAACGAGCCGAACACGAGCGAGCCCAGGCTCAGTTCGTGTTCCGCTCATTTATATTTCGAGCTCAAAAAGTGTGTTCGTGTTCGACTCGTTTGCTTAGCAAGTCAAACACGAGTCGTTCACGAACAAAGAGTCGTTTTGACAACCCTAATCACGTAGCCATAAGATGTTAAGGATTTAGTCTTGTAGTTAATTAATTTTTTTAAAAATACTATTCATCAAAGATATATATATAATTGATCATAGTAGTATTTCGAGCCAAAACGAGCTGAACACGAACGAAAAAATATTTATTTGTGTTGTTCATGTTCGGCTCGTTAACTTAGCGAACAAGCCGAATACGAGCTTCTTAACGAGCTCTTCACGAACAACGAGCCATTTTGACAGCCCTAGTGATATAGATGGGGATGTTAATAGTAGAATTCAAGTTGGTTGGTTGAAGTGGAGGAATGTTTTGGGCCTTTTGTGTGATAGAAAAGTACTGCTTATACTAAAAGGAAAATTTTAAAAGACGGTATTGAGACCTGCAATGTTCTGTGGCGCTGAATGATGGCCTTTAAAAGAGAAGCATAATACTAAGTTAAGTGTTGCTGAGATGAGAATGATTAGGTGGATGAGTGGCTTTACACTTAGAGACATAATGCAAAATGAATATATGTGTGATAGGGTTGGTGTAGCTCCAGTGATGGACAAAATTAGAGAGAGTCGTCTTAGATGGTTTGGTCACATTAAACGTCAACCATCTAATGATCCGATTAGGAGAGTAGATGTTTTAGATTCGACTTATGTTAAGAAAGGCAGAGGTAGACCTAAGAAAACTTGGGCTTATTGTATAAGAAAATATCTTAATTTATTAGAACTAAATCAAAATATGACACTAAATAGGATGCAATGGAGAAAAAGGATTCATGTAGCCGACCCCACGTAGTGGGATTAAGGCTTTGTTGTTGTTGTTGTTAATAATCCTTTTGATCCTTAAGAATTAGTTATGGCTCTAATTCCACAAAATTTTATGAATAATTTAGAATTATAAAAGATGAATTTACAGGCAAAAAAAAAAAAAGAGAAAGATTGACCTCTCCTATTGTAGAAATGGAATAATTTTGTGATCGGAAGTTGTTTTAGGCATACCATCATCTAAGATAATTAAACAAATAATCATACCATTCATCTTCTTCTAGTAATAAAAAATCGCTTATGTTTTATGTTTCAGAACATTTTCATAAAGAATTTGCATTCTCAAAAATGTAAGGAAATTGAGAATAATTGGACAATTTATAAACTTCTACTTAAAACATTAAAACTTATCAATATATTTCATGAGTTAAAACTATTAAAGATTACATTAGTTGTGTTCCAACGCAAATAAATTTATTTACATTTGGCAGTCATAAAATTTGTAAGATTGTTGAGGGAATTCATCTAAGTCATAAAAGGTTAAAAACTTTGGTTCAAATAACCTGTGAGGAAATTTATTATGTTTTATTAATAAAAACATATAAAGCTGGATCAAATTCTATCTATTTCTCGAGCATGTTTTGCCTCCCGCTCATAGAAATTCACTGGCAAAATCTCTGCTCATCACATACAAGCGAGTAGGAGGAGGTTTCCCTCCCATAGCTAAGAACAAATAATGTATCATACTTACATCCATTAAGCTAATGTGAAGTTAGAAGTGCCCACCTAGTAGCCTCCATAATCATGTTCTTTAGTTTCCCAACAGGTTTGGCATCAGCATCCAGAATCTAGCATAAATGGTGCGCGCAAATAGAGTAATTAATCAAGAAAATAGGCAAAAAAAAAAAAAAAGTGTACAGATAGATAATTATTTTCACTTTATACCTGGCTAATCAGAAAAGTTGCATGTCTCCAATGAAATGCAAAATATCCCAGAATGCATTTGTCTAGTTCGTCTATGAGTTCCACACATAAAGCCTCAGGATCTGGCTCATTGGAGAAGAAAGAGAAAATATGTTCCTCATATCCCTTCGTCTTCCTCATATAGGCATAGGCTAATTTACCTAGCTGAGGACACTCGCTAATGTCTTCAAAACCAATTTGCCTGGCTGAAACAAGAACATAATAGAAAGAACCATCAACGCCATATAATTTTTATGTATTTATATATTTCACTAACCTTTGATTTTTACTAATAGAACACTGAAGTGTCATAATTAGATCAAACTATATGCATGAAAATATGTGCTTCACTTTGATTAATATTAGCTTTATTTTTTATGTGATGTTAAGGATTTAGACGTCATTCAAGTAAATATTAAAATTTACGTGTTAAATATGCAAATATATAAAATCGTGTGGTGCACTTGCAATCCCCTTGTGTTTTTTCCTTTTTGAGTAGATCTTGAAATTAAAAGCCTGAAGTAGATAAAAGCAAAGTAACATCTTTTAAATAACAAGTTCATTATTTAATGATTTAGTTTAAGAAAGTAAGAACTTTTTAATTTGCTTTAAAATGTTTTGTTTTTCACTCTTACTGTATATTATTGAAACAGAGTATTTATTCAAGGGATAAACAGAATTTTTTATATAATTACAATGAGAGAAACCAATCTATCTCTCAATTGGCTTGGGAAACGACAAGATTGCCTTTACTAATAGTTGAAAGAGATTCCTAACGAAGGTTATGAAGTTTTGCAGAAGAATGAAGGAGTTTCTGAACAGTACATGAACAGGAATAAAAGCTGCTATAGTCTTTCAGTTCATCAATAAATTTCTATGATAAGCCAAACTACTGGATTCACAAATAAGATTTCTCCTCTTACTTACTAGGTGCTCCATTGTATAGGGATACTAAACATTTAATCTTATACAAATGAATGATCAATGGAGTACTGATTTACTCTTGAACCGTCTTCCATTCATTATGATTGAAACAATTTTAAATGTTCATCTTCAAATCGAGGTGCCGCAAAACCTATCATGAAAAATTACTGTGAAGTCAAGGTTTTCATTAAATTCATTGGGAGAACAAAAGCCAAAGGCCTACAATTACAGAAATAAAGTTAATTTTAAGTATGAATATCCCACCACTACATCTTTCTTTCAATGGTGGCTTATTCAGACTGTTGATTTTGCTTTGTAACGTAGCACTTAAGGTATGTAAATACTATACTGCTATAAAAGTTCAGTTTCCAATTTATGACAAGGTTCAGTTATCCCTATATTAATTTTTGTGGTACATCTGTTCTGAAAGAAATGAGGCAAAGAACAGTAATATTTTCTTCAATCGGAAACACAATCTTTGGAAACTTAATTCTCCATCTTGTAAAAGTGAAGCAAATGAAGTTGATTACTATGGCATCAGCTAGTTGCTATGAATCTATACATAGTAATGAGAAACCACCTTTACAAGCAAGTAGGGCGGTGAATTTAGCTCGAAAATCGTTAATCGCTCGAAAATTAGTTCAAATTTTGGCTCGAATCGAGATTAAGTCAAAATAAACAAGCCCAGCTATGAGCTAAAACTTTGGATGAAATTTTTTCAAGCCGATTTCAAGCCACATAGATCGGCTCGTACTAACATCGTCTTGTAGGATTTTTTTATTTTAAAAAATTATATAAATAATGCTAAGTAACGTTGAATATAATGAGTCACGAGTCAATTTCAAGCTAATTTCGAGCGGGAATGAATTTGAATAACTCAATTTGAGCCGGTTAGTTTCAATTTTGAGCAGGATCGAGCCAATTTTGAGCTGAAATGAATCATAATAACTCAACTTGAGCCAGCTCGTTTCGAATTTGAGCCGCACTAAATCAATTTGGGTCAATTTCAAGCCAACCTCAGCTTAGCTCGAAATCTGATCTTTAACAGCCCTACAGGTAAGTAGGGGCAAATCATTTTCAGATAGGAAAAGAGGTGGGAGTTCAAAGGCAAGCCTTGGAAGCAGCTTGTGCGTGAAATTTAAAAATGACACTCAAATTGATTTCAAACCTTATAAACCTCTCCAAACACACTTAAAATAGAAATTTCAATTTCAAGCTTAAACATAAATGGAAATATAATCCTTACATCTAAAAAAATGCCTTCATATACAATCAACAAAACAAAGCCTAAGGGTACCAAATCACCGAAACAGTCAAAATATAAAATGCAAGCAGCGACACAGCCAAAGAATCATCAACTCACAGAACAAAAGTTCGATCGATAAATTGAAAATTACCAACATATTGACAGAATCGCTCTAACTCCTCCACACGACCGGATTCAGCCATTCTGAGCCTTGGAATCTGCCAAACATCACCATTAAGCTCCTGCCGACCTTGCTCGCCGCTGAGCAATGCGGTTGCAGCAATGGCGGCATCAGGTGCGATGGAGATCGACAGAGGACGGCCAAGTTGAATCTCTGACATCGCATCCAATGAAATAGTACAGATCGAAGAAATTAGAGAAATTCATTAGAGATTTATTAGAGAGTTAGGAGTGGAGCTAAGTCCAACTGTTCTTTACCTTCTTGCATGATGGCAGATCGGGGGCGAGGAGAGGTACATCGGCGATCACTGTTATAGCCATCGGATTTCCCGGATTTACACGGCGGCGTGGGTGAATCCAGACCGTCGTCCCTACCTGTGGTCAGCAGCAGCTATCCGCGATTTTTAAATTCATATTTGCTTTTAGATCTTTGGCTTGATTAGTGTGAACATAACTTAAATATTATTAAAAAATTAATAAAATGGGTTTTGATTAGTAAGTCTTGACAAATTCTAATAAGTTTAGAATACTTTGTCTATTTCTTCTGCATTGACAGCTATCATATTCTGCCAATCTGAAGATTGTTTGAGGCTGAAAAATGATTATAAATATTTCTTTTGAAAAAGCCATCGCAGTTTTCTAACAGTCATTGTAGGTAATCAGATATGCTAGAAAATATTGAATCAGGATTCCATATGTAGAGTTACACGCGGAGTCCAATAAAATCACGCCACGTGACTGTGACAAGAAAAAAAATAAAATATGTCTGTTAACACAAGAGAATATTCCTCTCGTGTTATTCAGATGCTATTGTGTATTATTCATGTGTTATTGTGTGTTATTCAAGTATTATTGATGCGTTATTGTGTTATTATAAAACCGAGAAAATTCTCAGAATACAATAACACCTGAATAACATACAATAACACCTGAATAATACAGAAAAAGAGCGAGAGGAATATTCCCGTGTTACCGGGTAGATTTTTTTTTTCTTTTACCTCCACGTGTCGTGATTTCATTGTACTCCATACATAACTCTTACGTGTGTAGTCCTGATATAATAATTTTTCCAGATATAGTGTAAAAACACAGTTTTCAACTACAGTTTTTTGAGAACATAAATAAAACACAATTTTGTTTAACAGAGAAAACTGCAGTGCGACACCACATCGTCACCCCAAATGCACCATTACTTAAATAAATTTAAATATTGGCTAAGAAAATTCTTCCAATTTTAAATAAATTTTATTTAAAATCAATTTCAAAATTAGAAGAAATGAATATCTTTGGCTGAAACGGTAAAGCATGTACAAACAGCATTAAAAAAAAATTTAGGAAAATTTACATATAGATCCCACAACTTCTGCGTATTTATATATCTAATATCTAAAATTTTATATTTAAACCCACTACAAATTAGCGTGATGGATCCATGCACGAATAGGCAACCTGTAAAACTTGAAATAATTTTCATCAGGCGAAAAAAAAAAAAGGCAAGAAATTCTCAAATCTGAAATGAAAAATCAAAACGAACTAAAAAAAATTAGTTTATTCGGTTTGTTTTTCAAAATACATTTCAATTTTAAGTTTTTAAAACATCAACATTCAATTTTGAGTTATTTGTTTGATTTTAGTTATAATTCAACTGAATAAATAAGAAAACCAAAATTTGAAAATTAAATGGAAGTTTCATGAAATTAAGTTGATAAGTTTGTTTATAAACAAACTCCAACTAGCAACTAAATTTTAATTTATATATTACCGAACTAATTTTAGTTTGATTGGTTCAGTTTTATCAAACTTTTGATCGGTTTGATTTTTATAGATTTTGGATTTCACATTTGGGTTGTGTTGAATTTTTGTTCCGGTCATAGCTAAGAACTTAAGGCACACATATCAAGGCTTTATTCCGAGTGAGCTCGGGCTACTTCAATTCGTGTTCGATTCTTTAAAAAATACCATTGTTCGTGTTTGACTCATTTATATTTCAAATAAAAAAAATTTGTTCGTGTTCAGGTTGTTTGCTTAGCGAGTCAAACAGAAGTTATCCGTGAACAAAGAGCAGTTTTGACAACCCTAATCACACAATCGTTAGGAGTGTAAACGAGCTTAGCTTGAGCGAGCCCTGACTCGACTCATTAAAAAATATCACTGTGCGTGTTTGACACGTTTATATTTCAAGCTTTAAAATTTTATTCGTGTTTGCTCGTTTGTTTATCGAACCGAACACAAACTGTCCACGAACAATGAGTCATTTTAACAACTCTAGTCACACAGTCGTAGGATGTTAAGGGTATGACGAGATTTAAATCTATTATTTTTATTAAAATATTCAGTTAAATATATTTTAATATATTTTTATTCTATTTTTTATTAGTAATTTTAATTGATTATAAGCCTTGTAGTCAATTAAATTATTTAAAAATAATACTCATTATATACACACACACACACGCACACACACACACGCAAATACCTTCACATACACACTAAAACACACAAAAACACATAATAATTTAAATATTTTGAGTCATAACGAGTCAAACAAAAATGAACAAATCTTTGTTTATGTTCAGCTCTTTTATATATCGAGCACAGAAAAATTATTTGTGTTCAACTCATTCGCTTAGCGAAAGAATCGAACACGAGCTACTTAATAAGTCGAACACGAACTGTTCATGAACAACGAGCCATTTTGACAGCGGTATTTGTACCATTGAATACATTTACTTATGACCCACGAATAGCAAGGAATTTAAGCCACATGGATCGATGCTCTGTATCGTTAGAACTCTCTCTATGACAATCATATTATAATCCATGTGCTTTCTTCCTAAAGGATAGTTAATCCCTATTTTTGTTTTCCTATTTTTTTTATTTTACTATTGTTTTATAATGTATAGGGATATCTTTATATATTTCCCTCACAAAGAAAATAAAGACTTGGAGTTTCTTCCATTGCCTTATTTTTTACTTGGTAATAGAGCGAGTTGGGGTGTTCCTTCCAACCTTCATTCTTATTCTCTAAGGTTAAGGTATTCACTTTCAACATTTATTCTTACTCTCTAAGGTTAGGGTTTTCACTTCCAGCTTTTATTTTTATTCTTTAAACTTAGGGTTTTCACTGACTATATTATTTCTCTTGTAGAATTCTTCTACTCTATGTCGAGGTTCTTTGACTTCACTTCAAAAGAATCAACCATGATTCATGATGAAAATCATAGCAAAGGAGAACTTAAGGTTTCTTAAACATTTCTCGCTTAGACGGAAAAAATTATCTTAAATAGTTTCAAAATGTGAAGACCTTTCTAAATGAGAGGGAAAAATTTAACACCTTGTAGATCTATCTCGAGAGCTGGAAGACATAAAGTTGTTACTTTAGGAAGAAATTGATTCAATGATCATGATATGATTGTGAAACATCATATTAATAGAAATCAGTGGGTTGTTTCCCTCTCAACTGAAATATGTTATGCTGCTAATGAAAAGACCAAGATGACAAAATACAAGTCGTGTGAAATTTCAACTCAAAATAAGTTAAAAACTGACTTTGATGAAATAATTGATGTAAATACATGACAATATCAAAAGAAATCAACTGTTCAACATATTCACCAAAAGATTATGCAGCCCAACAATTAAAAATATCACAACCAAACTTTGAATGGTAGATCTCTATCATCCACTGTTCGAGGGAGAGTTTAGTTTCTATTCCAATCATAGCAAATAACTCCAGGCACATGGATCAAGGTTTTGTACCATTGGATCTATTTACTTATGATTCAGACATATGGATCAAGGTTTAAATTTGTTTCTCTAGGTTTCTTGGATTGTAATCTGTCTTTTTGTAAAAGAATCATTGATCCATATTTATTTTTTCCTTCTGTTTTGGTTTTATTCATATGTTATAATGTCTACCAAAGATTTTAATACATCTCCCCTCTTGTACAAAGAAAAGTGAAGGCTCTTGACAGTTTATTCCCTTGTTTTATTTTCTATAGGTTGAAATCGGCTTCTAGTCCCGAACTTTTTAGATATTAAACTTCAGTCTATCATATCACCAAATTTGAACTAAGTTGGTCGTGTCACCTAACATTGTTGTTTCTTTGTATACAAATTGATGGGGGCAAATTTTTTATGAGGACTTGGACTTTTAGTCATTTTCATTAGTGTGAGCTCATATAAGATGGCCAAATCAATCCTAAAATGTGCAAAAAGCTCTCACAAACAAGTCCGTTCTACTTCGCGTCCAAAGAAATGAAAAAATTGGCATTATGACCAAATTGATTTAGATTTGTTGAGTTCCAAGAATTAACTCAATACATACAAAGTTTCGTACTAAAATAAACATCTCAAAAACCATGTAAATAATTTACTCATTCAAAACTTACAGAAAACAACAAAAAAGAATTGCCAGGAAGGCTGAACTATGAAATTGAAGCGCGACTTTTTTCTGCAGTATTTACCATAAGCAAGAGCATTATAATTAGACCATTAAACACTGTAATGAGAAAACATTCAGGTTTGTTAAGACAATATTCAGGTCTAATTAACTGTCCTGTTGGTCTTCCAACATTAGTTACAGGAATACCTGCATACTCTACCTTACAAATAATTTCCTAAAAAAGTCAGATACTGAAGAAGGTCAATTGCCCCGCGCCATCGATTACAAAATGGTCCCTGATTGTTATACTGTTGTAAAATGAAAGTAAAAAATCAAACTAATAAACAAAACCAATGTTTTCTGTCTATAATTTTACAAACGTAAGCATTTATGTGTTAAAGAGCATGTTAAACAATTAAAGATGATTAAACATACTTTCTATATGAGATAACTATCATTTAACAACATTTTAGGCAGGAGCACTGATTAAAAGCGGCATTCTGCATTATAGAAAACTGATCACTTATCTAAAAGTTCTGCATATAAAACTCAATTACGGGGTATTCTATACTCTTCCTTCCAGGAGAACATTTGATGTGATGAATTAAAATTATAAAAAAACCAGCAATAGAAGATGCAAAAATTGCTTTCTGGTGAGCAATAAACCAAGCTAGGTGGTACATACTAATCTTATAACAAAATTTTGTAAAAGATAATGCCAGACTTCACACATAATGCAGCCTTTGTATGAAGAAATTATTAGATACAGAGCACGTAAGCAATATTACGTGCGTACTCCAATAATACGCTGCCATGTGTGCTATATTGGGCCCACCTCCCTCAGAAATTATTGAATTGAAACCGAGAAGATTATTGAGAGTGTAATTGTAGGTTATTGGGGGGTTATTGAAGTATTAATTCTAATAATGCTTCAATAACCTCCGTTATTACACTCTCAATAACCTCCCAATAAACCTCCATGGTTACACTCCGCAATAACCTCATAATAACACCCCAATAACCTCTCAATAATCTCCGCACCCTGCATAACCCCCGCAATAACCTCATAATAACATTCAAATAACTCCTCAATAATTTTTGTAGTTTTACTTCAATAACCTTTCAATAACCTCCACGTGACGGCAACGTAAGTGCTCCATATGAAATAATTTCTTTTTGTATGACTCATTAAATAGCCAACAATAGTTTCACACTAGAAAAACTGCACAGATCAGTTTTCTTGGCAAAATCTATTTGAAAGTTCCATTTCTTTCGCAGTAAAAAAATTTGCTGGCAAACAGTTCAATTTTCTCAAATTCAATGGCCAAAACTAATTGTTACGAATACTCGAAGCATCAAGAGAAGCTATATAACCCAATTTTCTGCTGAAATTTTCCGCATACGTTAAACAGTGAATAGAAATAAAAATAGATAATAGCCAGGTCATGATTGTGGCATTCTTTAGACTAATAACAAAAATAATAAGTAAATTATTAACAGAAAATCAGCGCAAAGAAAACATTGAAGGAATAAAATTAGTAAGAGTAATGTACATACAATGAGATTTGTGTAGACCTCACCACATCTGAATGTAGCAGAACCATCTCATCTTTTAGATGCCTCGGCTATCTTCTATAAAAGGGAACAATCTTAAACAAAATAACCGTCAAGGACAAAAAAGGTATTGAGTAGTAAGTGTTCCTTCAGGTTCACCTTGGATTTTCAGACTTTGTGAAATGTTTTGACATGATTGAAGCCTACGTCAGAATACATATCAAGAAATATTTACTTATTTAATTAATAAAAAGAAATCGAGCTACACATAGATGAGAAAATAAAATAAGTACATAATACACTCATTCAAGGCCTGAAGATAGAAATTTCATAGCTACTCAAACTTCATTCATCATTTTGCTTGATCTGACCATGAGTTTACCTGACTTAAGATTTCTGAAAAGATAATCATCTGCCCTAATACTCATACCAACATAAAATCATCACCTTTCATCAGTATCCAAAAAGAATTTTGAAACAAGTTCACATCTTTTAGCATTCAATGGGAATGAAGTATGAAGAGGAATTCATAAAATCAACCCAAATCGGTAGAGAAGGTTTCATAAAACCAACCCAAATAATTTGGATAAATGCTAAGGGTAACGATGACAAAGCTGGTTTAAGTAGAGGACCACTGCAGTACTATCATGAAAAAAAAGTCAAATCAACACAAAAAAACAGCGCCAAGGAAGATTGCTAAGTCGAGTATGGGAAATCAATCTCTGCAACTGGATCTAAAGTTTTGGTCAATTAAATATGAATAAACCCATTAGACTGGCTCAAACTGGCAGGATGCTTGGTTGGACTGAATTTTCGATTGACTTGGCTTGAAATGCAAGAATAAATTCATAAAATTCATACTCACATCCAACAGAGTAATTCAAGAACATGAAGGAGTGTGTATCACCCTGTATTATGTGCTCCAATATCAACCAAATGGCATAATCTAAACTACCTGATATGTCTCTCCACATCTCGTAACATCCTAGGCCAATAGAAATTCCCATTCACTAAGGAGAGCCTTGTCCCTGCCAAAACATTCTACCATACCTCCATTGTGGCACTACTATAAAATGCTCCCACTGAGTAAACTCCTATGAATGCACAACCTATTTTGATCGAATAAAAAAATCATATTATCTTTAAAATTATTCATATTATAGGTCTTGACAGCAGTTCCAAATCTCCTAAAAGCCTTCATGGGAGGCATACAGATTATTCAATACCTTCAAACCAACAAACTTCGATTACATAATGGTGATCAATAAGTAATGAAGGCTCAGCGCATCGACAACTTTTTTCTTACTCTCGGCTTTGTGTTTGGGCACAAAGTAAAATGAAGAAATAAACTCCACACATGAGACATGGCTATCTTACAGCTTGCTCTGACTATTCAAGAACCTTACAACTTCACGAGTAATGTAAAGAGTGAACTCCCTCGCCATTAAATAGTGAATCTAGTGATTAAGAACTATCAAAATGGCAGAATACTTCACGGGACGCGCTCCTTTAGAGGTGCAAATGCGGGATCCCGAGTTTACAACGATCCAGGGATACCATCCCGCCCGGAATGCAGTCCCATGCTAACTTATGCAATATTTTATTTCCTTTTTTTATTTATTTTCTATTTTCTTATTTCGAATTAGTGTTATTTTTATTATAAGACAATTTATGATTTGTTTGACAATTTTAAGATTATCATTTCTTTTTACAAATGGTGTGCATGAGGTGGCGAAATCTCCTCGCCGCCCATATCTCATTGATTCCTCATTCAAGTCGTTGCCTTCAGTCGGGACAGTCGTCTAACTTCTTCGATCAGCTGTCCAACAACAGATATCACACACAATACCTTTCTAAATGTCGTCGAACTTGTCTATCATCTTTTCTTTGCCATTCCACAACCACCTCCCCGTAAAACCTATCACCACTTTGCCCGGGGCTTAGAATTAACCAAGACGAGAACAATCAACCAGATGATAGAAAACAATTATATGCTATTATATTTCTATCACTAACAGTTTAATTCAAAAATTCATGAAAGATACACTAAAATAAAATAACCAGTTTTGATAAATCAAATAATTTTTTTTCCGTCTTAAAATGTACCTCAAATTTCACATCCTTAGTATTCAATCGAATTAAATTTATAAAATTCTAAACGAAAAATCGATCAATTCAATATATAATACTATACATAAATTATGAATAGATTGGAAGATATAAAAATCGGAAGTTATAGTTTAATTAAATTAATTAAACTTAATTAATCCTTAATAACCCCCTCATTATTTCCAATCGACTTCTCCCACGCGATAAAAGCTTGGTTGGTGTCAGATAGTTCAGAAGTTTTGAACTTCTCCCTGTTCAGTTACGCTCGACAAATGCTCCCAAGCGGCCCTTGTAGTAGAATTTGAGGGCAGAGCATAGACCTGCGACCCATCGAGAGCAGCAGCCCTCTGTTTGAACTCCAGAAAAGAAATCGAATGGTACAAATAACTATTTTATGCTAGTTATTGCATTCCCTTTTTCCCTTGCATCATTTCTTCTTGGCATGGGGGTAACCATGACTCTAGCTACAGTGTTGGAGTACGGAACGTGAGCGGTCGGACGACAGAGTGCCACAGCCTACAATTTGGTTTTCCAGAACGAAGTTCGCAAGTGCGAAAAAAATTTTAACAACATTTGAGGCTTTCATTTCCCTTTTATTGCTTACATTTTAAGATTTGCCTCGTTTTTTATGCATTGTTCGTTTCTGATAGCGGACAGAGATAATGATCTTGTGTCAGAAGTGTCGAAAGTGATTTGAGAGTTTTTGCAGGGGTTTTAACACGAATTCAACGAAGAGAAAGGGAAGATTGAGAAGATAGAATGAAGAGGGAAGAAGTTTTAGCAGCTCGGAGAAGGGTTGGGTTGACAAGAAGTTATTTAAGGTATGTTTTCACAAATCAATTATATTTTGAGTTAAAATATCGTATGAACTAAGATATCCTGAATTTCAAGTCGTTTAAGATTTTAGGTTAGTTAGCAGAGGTGACGAGTTTGATGTAAACGTGTGAAAGCTACCCGTAGAACGATTCTGTAAAATTCAAGAATATTAATCCTAAGCTAATAAGAATAATTCATCAACAGAAATTATTTAAATCATAAAGTTTACTATTATGCTTTATAAATTATTAAGCTCAAAATAAAAGTTATTGCATTGTCCAACTACTTACCCAATATTAAGAATTTAGTGTGACAACTAAAATGATTAATTACATTTCTAAATTTTAGTAATCTTCTTTATTTCAGAATATATGTTTGACTCTATGTATGCTCTAGTTTAATTGAACTCTTCATATAGTTAGAAAATATATACATGGTTGAAAATATATACAAAATATACATGAAAGATAAGTATGAGATGCATGATATGCAAGATAGACATTATGAGAAATATATATGCATGATAAGCATGTAGAAAAAGATATGCAAGAGATAAGAGATATGCATGATAAGAGAGTTATGTATGATGAATAGTTGCACGTCAGAGTAAATATGCATGTAAATAGATGCATAAAAATATCTCAAAATAATGTATGCTATAAAGAATGAAATAATTTATATATGAATGTTTGTATGTGCATGTTCAGATGATGAGTTCACCCTCTAATGGTACAAGCAGAGGATGTCAATGTACCTGCGGGCGTAGAATTTTTCTACCACCCCAGACAATTGTGATTGTTAGATCACTAACTGCTGTGCCGGCGGTAAGTATTAGCCAGAGACAAGTAGGTCAGAGCTTACCTCCCCAGATAATTGTGATATTTACATTGCTAACTACTGTGCTGATAGAAAAATATCGGTCAGGTAAGAACCTTTCCACCTTAGACAATTGCAATATTTATATCGCTAACTGCTATACCGATGAAGCAATATCGGACAAGGGTGTGTTAGGTTTGTTAATGGTGATTCTCACAAAGACAGATATGTATGTAAAGAGTATAAAATAAAAATAAAGTAAATATATATAGAATATTGAGTATTTTTATTTAGAAAAAGTCATTGATGTATGCATGAGTATATATAAGATTTCTTATAAAAATATGAAAGATTGGTATATTCTAATATTTCTTATAGAGATATGAAAGACTGACATGCATATTGAATTTTTTTCTTCAGTTATTATAGTTTAGGAGTGTGATTACTCTTGGGTTATCTTTAGATAATTCATTATATTATTTTAATATTATTTTTTAGATTTTAAACATTAGAACAAAATTAATAGAAAATGATCAAATGTGTATAGGAGGCGAGAACAACATCCAAACAAAAATGTGATATCTTTCACTAAGCAGGGTCCAGTGTAGGAGTCAGAGGATAAAAACCCGAAGAAGGAGAATGAATAGGAGATAGAAGCTACCTGCAGATGAGGGAGGGATGCTAATAATCTGACGAGTTCTTTAAATTGAGCCCATAAGAGAACAACTAGCTCCACCACAATATATTTCGTACTCATTGCACCTTGAAGGGAAAGGTGTACAAACCTCATTATAGATTGAGGTAGTTGTGAGAATGTAACATCTACAAATATAATGGATAAATTGAGACTCACTGCTCAGAAGTATTCACAATCAATCATATTCTCTATCGTGGTTTAACAAGAGAAATAAAATCACAGTTGACATGAGATGTCTAATGGAGTTTTCTGTGGGAGAGAAACTGCAAGATCAGCTTTGGTGTGATGTCATACTTCTGGATGCATTTCAATTCTTTAGGGCCATACATGACAATATGACAAGTGTATGTTTCATGATGACCGCAAAAACACATACTAATGTATCAAGGACTGGAAGCGCATTGTACTTCTGCCACTGAAGAAGTAAATCGCGATGGGTACCCAGACAAAGAGAGGATCTTTAGGTGCACGTGCCACATTTATGTATGCTATGAGAGAGGTACTGGTCAAATTGGCCTTGGTGATACTGGAAGAGAGTGTCATGGAAGACTGCAGCCCTGATTAGAAGAGTTTCAGGATTCTTTGACATTCAGTTTACCCCCTATGCTGCCACTATGAAGAGTAGTCAATTATGTCCTCACTTTAGATAGAAATGAAAATTTTTTAGCAATTTCCTGAAGGCCTTATGGAATAAGTTGGATGTTAAGTTCTAGTTCAGTTCAACGGCGCACCTACAGTTAGAAAATCAGATAGGAGTGGTGGACTGCAGATTTGAAAACCTCATTTGATGTTTTGTGGGAAAAGACATCTGACAGTGTGATCTAAGTCATTCCAGAGAAGAATAAAAATATTTCCAATTAAGGTTATTTCTACTAGGAGTTTATTTATGTTTTGTTTGGTTGTTTTAGGATATTAGTTTTTTTTTCTATGTTTTAAAGATTGCATTCTCTGATTTATGATCTAAAAAATATTATATCATTTTATTTTGCAAGTGGTATATTTGTATCTTGCTCGAGAATAGGTGGTTGAATATCCTTGTCACTCGTATCTCGCCAATTCCCCTTTCAAGCATTGTTTTCAGTCAGGACAGCCGTCGAACTTCTCCTATCAGCTGTTCAACAGTAGATTTCACCCATGATACCCTTCCAAATGCTATCAAACTCGCTTAGTATCTTCCCCTTGCAATTCTACAACAATCTCCCCTCCCGCTTCCTAAACACCTAAGAGCCTTAGAACTTTATCATTCCTACAGGACTTATTCAACTCCTACGTGATAAAGGCAATAAGATATTCACCTTAACTCATCATAGCTCTAATTCTCATATTAGAAGCATCGAACTCCACCTCAAATACTCGACTAAAATTTGGAACTGCTAAAAAAAGAGCCCAAGTAACATGTTTCTTCAAAGCATCAAAACTAAATTGTGCCTCTTCTAACCAAACAAATATATGTCTTGAAAAGCTCCATCAAAGGTGCCTCAATAGAGCTAAATTTTTTTATAAATCTCTTATAAAAAGTCTAGTTCATGAAATTGATGTATCTGAGTAAACAACCGTGAGTTAGGCCAATTCACAATATCATCAATTTTAATGGGGTTCATGTCAACGTTGGTAGCTGAAATAATATATCCAAGTAAGCATGTCTATAATGTCATAAAAACTTCTTGGGGTGATCATACAACTACTTTGTCTGTAGAATTCAAAGCACATTTCACAAGTGTTGTAAAAACACCTCCTTGGAACATTAATACAACAAGATGTCGTTGAAGTACACAACCACTAACCTTTGGATCAAAGCATAGAAAATTGATTCACCAACCACATAAGAGTACTCGGGGCGTACATGCCAAAAAGCGTGATCGTTAAATCATACAATCCATCGTGAATGTTAAACCCAATCTTCCACTTCTTCTAGGATCTCATCCAAATTTAGTGATATCGACTGCACATATCTTCTTGGAAAAGATGTTAGCATCATCAAATTGATTCGACAAGCCATCCTACTTGGTAATAATCTTGTTAATTGCCTTACTATGAATACACATACACCACACTACATCCTTAGTGGACACAATAAAAACGGATACAACATATTAACTGATACTCTGACAAACCAACCCCCGAACCATCAGATCCTCAAAATGTTTTTGCAGCCCTCATACTATACAGGTCACAAAAGGTAAGTCGATAGGTTTGGGAGTGTTGATCTTGAAATGAGATATAGGGGAGTAATTAAGTTGAGTGAGTCATGGATTGGTTTTGGCTTCATCATATTATAAGTTGTTCAGGTTTAGCTCGAGTTCAAGCCAAGCTTTCACATATATGTTCATAATTAATTTGTTTTAATTTTTAATAATCATATTTGGCTTGCACTTGATATGTTTATATTAATTGAATGAGTAATTCAACAAATTAATAAATATGCTAAAAATTTAAATGAGATTTTATATAAATTATTAACAAATAATTTTATAAATTTAAACAAATAAAAAATTAAATAAATTTTGAATTAATATCTAATTAATTTACACGAATTAAAAAAGATAATATATATATTATAATTAAACTTTCTTGCAATCAAATAACATAAATCAGTACTAACAAACTATTTTATTGAAATAAAGAAAGCAGAATGACTTACATTAAATTAATATGCATATTGATGTTAAATTATAATATGTTATTGAAAAATAAATAATTAAATAAATTCTATTAAATCATATTTTATTTAAATAATATATTGCAAATGATATGAACTAAAATCAAGCTTACTATATAACATTAAAAAAGTACTTGTTAAACAATAATGAATTTTTTCGTCAATATAAAAATGATTAAAACCATATTTATTCTTGATTCATTTGGCATTTGAGTTCTTATAAAAATAATGAAACTTTTTTATTTACTAACTTGAACAAAATTGATCGAGAATTAATCGGGCCAAGTTCCAGTTGTTCATTGTGTTAATTCATTTATAACTTTACTTGTGTGGGGGCATCGTGAAGAAATGCATGAAGGCCAAACTAAAAAATAGAAAAGCGAGATAAAATGTGTGATAACTCTGGTTAGACTAAACCCTACATTAATACAAAGTTGAGAAAAAAGAGATTTCTATCCCTTATTTAATAAAAGAGTCTGTTATTTATGACAGAGGAAACAAATACAAAAACCAATGGATAACAAATTAAAAAATAATAAGAAACATGCCTAAAATACCATACCAATGCTAACACCTACATCGTTAAGGCCATGACCTCCCTTCTTAATACAAGTATTGAATCCCCTCCACCCATTAAGGACGCAACCACCTCTTAATTAGTGCAACCAACATCTAGCTAATTAAATCTAGCAAACATTATTACTCAATGATTCGCCACCTATTATGGTCAACCCATGAATATGAATAACATGAGATCATGGTTCATAACAGTCACTAGCTCATCACAATCTTGAGCATCTTTAATTTAAATATCTTACAAATGTAGTAGTTGACATTTTCAATCACCTAATTTTATAAACTAGTATTACTCCATTGGAGTAATCATGAACATCTTTAGTAAACAAACCCACAAAAGCATAATCATTGACTGAGTTGACTAGTCCACCAAAGATACTTTACCAAAATCTTTGGTTGTCTATGACACATCTAGGACATGGCAGGCCAAAGGCACCTACGAACATGATCTTAAATAGGAAAATATATTCACTGAATTAGTTGACTGGATCACCTAAAATTGACATCTTCAATCATTTAGTCATCTATGTCTAGCCATCATGACCATATCAATCCAAAGGCACCTATGACTTAATATCAAAAAGCACATAATTTCCTTTTGTCATTCAAACAAAAGATGAAGAAAAACTGGTCTAAAAACACACTTTTCTCATAGTTGTCACAAACTGGGTTTAAAGTATAGCACCTTCTCTAAGAGTGATTGCAAGTGCCATCGATATTAGTGAGTGCTCCAAGCTAGCATAAGCTTTTCATAAATTGAGGGACTGTTGTGCCTTAGAGCTCAATGAGGGGTTTGTTAAGAAGATTCGTTGCCACCCTCAGTTGTCTTCTTGGGTAACAGTCACGTTTAACTCTTCTATTGATCAGCATCACATTCTCGACCTTCCTATAATAAGGGGTAAAATAAAGATTACGTACATATGTGGCACCAACAAATTTATGTAGTGAAGTTTATAACAAAAATGAATCATAAAATCCAATTTGTACTAGATAGTCTAGACTAATCTAAAGCAGTTCAACGTAGGTCAACTAGTCAATATCAAACCCTTGCTAATCATAACTGCTAAGTCCTAAATCCAAAAAAGGCTGCACAACACTTAAGATCCACAAGAAAGCACCCACGATTCTCATTTTGTAAGGGGAAATTTGATTATTGAATTTTTGTTAAGTTTAAATAGGCTAATAATCTACTATTCAACACCATGACATCAAAAGGGCATGTTGCTAATCCAAAATGCTAAAAGGTTACATTCTGAAATGACATACATAAAGACTGAACTAAAATGACCATAATCGTTGACTCAAAATATGCTAAAACCTTTTAATGTTAAAGCATCCTTAGCTCAAGCATAACAAGGAAAACAAAAACGATAATAAAAAAACATGAACTCTAAATTAATGTACAGTGCAAGTCATTCAAAGAATAAATAAACTATAAAATGTATGAACTCAAAGGCAATTTACTATTCCAGATTATCCAGGTAAAATATAATGTAAGACAAACATTAAAAGGCTCCAAACTGAATCAGCTATATCAAAACAGCTTTTACTCATGTTATTTCCTTGAGCATCAAATACTTGTCACATGAAAACTATTAGAAGAGGATAATATCATTCATTGGTTGATAATACTAGAGTGATCTTAAGGGACAAGCATATCCTCCATGACTGTTTCAATGAGACAGGCAATAGTAATAGTAATTTTTTATCAAAGATATACACTCCTGAGGTTTAAATTTAAATTTGATTTACTCATATTCAAAAGATAACCTTATTACTCCCCAAAATTGCAAACATGCACCTCTCTCACAAGAGTCGGTCAAATTTGAACAAGATATGCGATGCATTGATCATCATCTTCAAAAGCCTTATCCCAACTTTTTTGTTGGGGATACACTATGCATTACTTTTATTCAAAATATAAATACGATGTCAAAATAAAAACTAGCATAGAACAAGGAAAGTGATTTTTACCTAAATTGATGTATAAAGAATGATCATAAAGTCAAATTACATAACTTTAAAGAGAAAATGTCCATCAAAAGAAATATGGAAAATGAATTAATAGTTGGCCTTTACCAAGAAGAAAACCAAGAATTCAAATCATGTTCAAGAATGTCGGTTGATACAAAATATAAGGGTGATGGTGCATAACTGGGCGGTCAAATATTAAAAAAAAATCATAAAGAAACTATGAAAAATTGCACAACAAAATTGGAAGATATAAAACTATGATTGATGATCCAGCTAGAATTAATTGAAAGACCGCAAAAAAAGTAAGAGGCACACGGATGCATGTCAGCAAGCTGAAATGAAAATAAAAGCACACGGATTCAAGCTACAAAAAATTTTTTTTAATTGTAACTATTACTCTTTTTAAAGATATATAGATAACTCTAAATAAATAACTTCTGAATGTATAATGATAAAGGTGAGCTTTTGCAATTCTCCAATTTTCTACAAAAGACATTAATGGAGTATAATAGTTTTACTCTCTGTAACATACACAATTCAAGGTACATGTAGAAAAATGGTTATGCAAGAAGATTATCTTTCATAGAAATAGAGATATTTTTACTGCTTTTCGCTATACACTTAAGCCATGGCACCAGCAATAAACGAAATTGAGAGTACGCCTTGTTTATTAGTCAATATCAGTGATAATAAAGTAGACTGAGGGCATACTTAGGACAAAATTTTCACAGTTTTACTATATAAGTTGTCATAATTATGTTTAATTACAACTTTCTTACTGCTTCGAAAAAAATTTATGCAGTGTGAATAAGTTTTCAGAACATGGTCTACTAGAGTATGATAGTTGTAAAAAAGTCAAATATGTATTTTTGAATAAGAAATTTTATAGGATCCACAACCAGTTTCAAAAACTATCCTTCTTACAAAACTGTCTAGCAACTAGATTAAACGACAATTGTAGCCATCACAAACATATTTTAAATCTCCCAAGTTCAGGTAGAAAATCATTAATCAAAAATGAAATCATGATCAATTACTGTCATTCCTCTTAGAGGAAAGAACAAGCCTGAGATATCGGATTGACGTTGAACAAGCAAATCTTCAAAAATATGCATGTTTGCAGCAAAAGAGATTGGATGATGTAAAAATGTTATTTTGACACCATTTCAGTAACAATTGGGACTCTTAAAAGAGGATAACAATCACCTGCTCTTGAATGATACTTCTAGCTTCAACAAGTTGAGCTTCAAGCTCAAGCTCCCGATCTGTTGCTTCTGAAGAGACTTCAGCTCCCTTCTGAGCATCTTGAAGTTGAGACATCCGAGCCTTTCAAAAATCAAGTTGAATAATATATGTATGAAAACGAACAAAGGCCTTCAACTATGAACTGAATTATAATAAATAAGCAATTCATGATGCTCAAATATCATGTAAAAGCAAAATAAACCTTTATTGAGGCCATTTTAGTTCGTAAGCTCTCTTCAATTTGATCCCTAGCCATATGGAAAGGCAAATCAAAGACATCCTGTATTTGTTGAATGGAAAAAAAAGGTTATATTACAAGCATCACCTTTATGCCACAAAGATAAGGATTGCATAAAAACATGTTTAGACTAAAATAACAATGAAAATTCTAAAGTTTTGGATAGGAATCAAGACCCAGATTGCATTTTTTCAAGAAAAAAGATTTCTACATACAGTCCTGCCGCCCAGTGGGGACTGAGGTTCTACTTCTTGCTTGTCCTCAGTAGATAAATTTTGAAGTGATTCCCCGTTTGGAGCATTTAAGAAATCCCGCATATCCATCTACAAACAAATTGGCAGAATAAATTTTGAATATCACTACTAATGCTAGCTCATTAAATAAGAAAAAATTTAGAAGCAATATCAGAAATGGAGTAAAATGATATAAAAAGTGAAATGAAATATAATACTCTCAAAAAAAAATTGAGAGCATGCCTTCATTTTAACCTTAAATCAAAAAGTTGGAATTGTCAAGAAAAATAATAACACAGAGCGATAAATCAGTCGCAATTTAATAAATTGCTTAAATTTAATGAATAAACTAAGCTTTCAAAGCACTTTATTCGTTACCAGGAGCTTTAAAATGGAAAGTCAAATTTATGATGCTAACAAAATAATCTAAAGGATGAAAGGAAACAATAATAAGCAAAATAACAATAAGTAAAACATTAAAATTTAAAAAGGTAGCTCATATAAATTTCTCATGAAGTAATTTAGGAACATTTCCGCACAGAAATGTGCAAGATAGGACACCTTACAACATCCAAAATGCAGTAACAGACAGTTAAACATCATGTATATCCCTGCAGGAAAGCCTAATTAACAAGCTAAATACAAAAGTTAATACAGAAAACCATAACTAGAATCATTTCTTGTTATTGCAAAGATTTTAAGGAATATATAGAGGAAAGTTTGACCATACAATATAGGGTAGTAGATATTGTTATGTGTTTGCATGTATGTGTACATTAAGAGCATAATTATCTTCTTTGCTTCAATCTCTAGTAATGCATCCCTTCACTTGGATCATTCGGCCATACTCTCACATGCCTCGCCCTCATTGCTTTGTTTTACTTTGATTAGACAATCACACTCAGTGCCTCGGTTTAAGCTCACTCACGCTTGCTACCTCTACCACACTGGAGTGCTTATTTACTTGCTGGTGGGTTCTAGTGAGAAACG
The DNA here is from genome assembly GCF_001263595.1 of Phalaenopsis equestris. Lineage (NCBI taxonomy): Eukaryota > Viridiplantae > Streptophyta > Magnoliopsida > Asparagales > Orchidaceae > Phalaenopsis > Phalaenopsis equestris. Next base: position 271,341 of record NW_018164875.1, read on the forward strand.
TAGGGTTGCAGCCACATGAACTCATTCTTTCTTACTAGCAACTAATCTTCCCTCCAAGTTGCTTTCCTCTCTCCATGAATCCTTTCCCCTCGTAAGTTATGATCGGGCAAACACCTATCTCTCCATGCCCTTGATCCCAAATCATATGCAGTCACATTTCTATTGGATGTTTTTAGGGTAATGAAGGTTCATCAAATTTATCCATTTTTCTTCTTGGGAAAACGGTTCCTAGTATCTTGGAGGCTGCTTCCATTGCTAACATTTCATCAGATATTGCCCTCAGGCTACTCGTCATTTTTTTTTTACAAAAGTTGTAGGTCGATCGTTAGACTCCAAATTGTATCAATCTTCTTCAGTCATTTTCCTTTCATACTTCATCAAGACTCGGATTCACCATAACATAAGCAATCATCTTTATATCAAAGCAAATATGCGCTCATTTTCACAGAGGATGAGATCACTGAACTTGCCACACTACTATCCTTGTACATTGTGGGCAGTATCTTATTGGGTTGTCACAACATGGATGTCAATCACAAATTTTTGTTAGACTTGAGCCTGGTTAGTAAATTTTTTGTTTGGATAATTAATCCTCATTACATCATATAAGATTATCCTCATTTGTAAAATAAACAAAACTCTTCATTAGACAAACTATGATTGCGGCTTGTTTATCCATATGCTTAAATGTCTCACTATTTTGCTACAATTGCAGAACCACGCACGTTTGGGTAGCTTTCACTAGCTTCAAGTACGTTTCTTCAACCAATCCACGTTATACTCCTTAGGTTCTATTTTTACTAAACTTTTAAGTGGATGTTACAATTGCACATTTCTATTGCCAAAGTTTTGTTTGGAATGATGTTACCTTGTCATTGAAGAAAGAGGATTGTATTAACTCAAAGTATTTTGAGTTTTAGCATAAAGCAGAATTTGAAGGCATCATTGATATTAATTTTTTAATAAATTTTTTTGGCACAATTTATGTGGTAGTTTCAAAAGACATTGAGCCTGAGAAAATTAATTGAGGTAGGGACATTCAAATGTGCAAATGCTCTCGCAATCATTGTTGCTCTTATGTTATCAATTCAGGTTTACACTAAGAATCTAAAACCAATTTACTTCGCTTAAAATCCTGAGACTATTGTGTTTAACTTCGCTAACCTTATATGTCTACACATCTTTTTCAAAAAAATAAAATAAAATTTGATAGTCCGATTTGAAAGTTCCCCTTCTCCCTCCTATTTGAGAAGATGTAGAAGATTATGATACTTAGCAACCCGTTGATTCTAATAGAGAGGTATGAGTGATGGACTGTTGGTGCACAAGCGATTTCAAATCTCACTGATACCGGAGTTAATCAAAACAATAACAGAATTGCAAACTTATTACTGAAATTAAATAGGGTCACAACCAACACACACGATAGTAGGAAAAAACAACAAAGGGGACAGCCAAAGACCCAAAGTAGGGCTAGGGTGAAGGTGATGATTGGATAGCAGGAAGGAAGGGATCGGTGCAGTAAGGGCAATAGAAGAGGGTTTGGTGGCTGGATGGGGGCAGCTGAGAGGCTGGAGGGACGAATTGGTGGAAGGGTTTGTGGCAGTTACGAGATGGAAGGAGCAAGATTGGCAGAGGAAGGCTTGTTGGGAGTGGGTATCAAAAGGGAGGGAGGAGAGAGCTAGATAAGTTATGGTGGGTGAGAAAGGGGGAGTTCGGTTGAACTGCAGGGTAAGGGGAAGTTGTCGGCGCTAAAAGGGGGAAAGTTAAAAATTGGCGGGTGATTTGTTCAAAAGTTTTTCATAAGAAGCTGTCGGTCGCTGGAAGTGAAGTCCCGTCACCCGCTTCGGAAGGACGTTTTAAAGTATATATATATATATATAATTTTAGAAAAAATATGAAATTAAACTGACCTCATATTTTTCACAGTTTAAATGAAAGAGCGCTCTACCTCAAATCTTGTATCTATCCCGAGGGATAAATACAAGACTTGAGAATGAGGCTCGATCAAATAAACTAAGAAATATATGACATCCATTTGGTCTGCGAAACCGTTTTATTTGCCGACAAGTTTCTCTATTTAATACAAAGAATTAAATAGGGTTTATTTTAGGCTGGGTTCGGAAAAACTTCCTATAAAGGCAAACCCCTATAGTTAATTACATCCTAAATGACCGAAGTCACATAAGAAAACTCTCGATAAAAATCAGGGAACACTATTTTCAAAGAAGTCAAAAGGATAGGACTTTTCAACGAAATCAGACGAAGAGGTGTGAAAGGGGAAATGCTCGAAACTGGAACAATGTTGAGGAATCCAAATGAAGAGAAACTAGGGGAGGCCACAGATACAGAGGAGAACCTCAGTGACTTCCCAGTCTATTCTATGATTTGACTCAAGTTTTGAGAAGAAATTATTAAAGTATTTCATCCTACCAATTTTATTTAATTAGGACTTATATTTGCGTGATATGGCCACACAAATCGCCTGGAATATATGAGGGTTTACGTCATATCGGACGACAACCTCAGAACGTAGAACGAGTTAAGGCTTAAATCGTGCAGCAGAGCTATAAGAATGCCTAAGGAAAAGTTGGAGGGTTTATGTTGCGCTAGGCAAACAACATCTAAGTCTTATGGATTGTTGTTTAATTTTTAGGAAATGGATGGTTTTGCTGCAGAAGACATGTTATGCTGTTGCAGATGACCGTACTGCTCAACGCGCTAGCTCCAAGCTCACCGACTTGACGAGTTTAAGTTTTCTAGGGTGTCTAGTTATAGTGTCAAATCAAACGGCCCTATGGTTGTAGTCCTCTAAACATCCTATATAAAAGAAGGCATGCTTAAAGTTATAGGATATAAAATGTGCAGTACATGGCAAACAGTAGGATACATGTCAAACAGTAGTAGGCAAAAAACAGGAGCAGTATAGCACGCTATACAGGAAGAACATTAGTAGGTGAAAAACAGGAGTAATATGACATGCTATACAGTACAGTAGCAGGTGGAAAACATGTAATAAAGTACTGAAAAAATATAAAGCAAACATGCACGCCCGTGAGATCCGATGTTCTTTAAGTATAGCAAGCCTAAATGCATCTCAAAAAGCAAAGTCCGGAAGAAAACGTCATCCAGGAAATCCGAGGAAAAGCGAAAAACTCGAGAAAATCAACGAAAAAGACTCAAGTAAAAGAAAATC
>NW_018164875.1:274705-275396 GCF_001263595.1 Phalaenopsis equestris
CGCCTCCTCGGCCCCCGAAATGTATAGACCCCGCCACTCGTCTAGAAGGGTGTCTTGAACTTCACTCAGAAGGCTATTTCCAAGCCTAAACAGGTATTCGTCGGGTGGACAACCAGCTTTAAAGTATGTTTTATGTTTTTTAACATGCATACAAATTTTAAACATGCAAAGAGGAGTTATAAATTTTATTTCGTTGAAAAGTATGTTTTTACTTGAAAAATGGTTTATCAAAACCTATATATATCTTTTTTTAGAAATTTTTGTTGTCCACGAGTCGATTACATTGTCGGGGGTGGGACTGTCAATCATCTGAGGATGTTAAAGCCAACTCCCGCTAGACTTATGTCGGTGAAGGATACCATATCCTATTTTTCATCAAATGTCTGGATCTTGATGTTATAAGATAGTCCATCCTCTGTTCGTCTCGATGATTTCTCGAATGTCGCGGAGCGTGACAGTACGCCCCAAAACGACTACTTGCGACCTTGCTTGATGGTTTCACGTATAGCAAAAGGCTATACGTGGATACTTATGCATCGGACATAAGCATCGAAAACCAAATCAAGAAGCAATGAAAAGAAAAGAACAAAAATGGGGTGAGAGAGAGGAGGGACTGATTCACCCAAAATATCGAAAAGAACGAAGGATGAATCAACCCTCAAAGCTCGTGACAAAAAGATTCGAAAATGAA
>NW_018164875.1:275707-287838 GCF_001263595.1 Phalaenopsis equestris
AGAGCCTCATAACTGCAACTCAAAGGAAGCCCAAAGAAGGCCAACTAAAATCCCAACTCAATTAAAATAACCCACACAACCTCAAATTTTACATAGGGTCAACCTCGTCAAAGCTTCAAAAAATCTCATGAATAAAACGATCAAGTTCTTATTTCCAAAAAGTGAACTCCTCGAAATTTCCAAATTCTCACACAAGTATCACATGTAAACCTTTTCCAAAGCTCAAGGCGGCACCTCCAATTTCCAATAATTTTATATGTTTCGTATCATGAAATTGAAAGAAAACAAATTTCCAAATAGTCTTATCACCTCCAAAACGACAGCTAAAAAAACTTTGCCAAAATATCGCCAAAAGATGCATTTAAAAGCCCTCAAAACTACAGTCATTTCAGCCCATAAAAACGACATTTCGAAAAGCTCAAAACTGAACACAATTCAGCCCACAAAACGCATTTTTTAAAAGCTCTAAACTAAAACCAATTCAGCCCCTAAAATATGTTTTTTAAAATGTTCTAAATAGCTTGCCAAAATCAGACCATGCGCATAACAATTGATTGGTATGTGCGTAAAAGAAGGCAGAAGTTATTAGATGCAAACATCATTGAAAGAATTAAATCCCATCAATTCAAATCTAACCTTCCTTTTGAATTGAAACTCATGTTTTGGGTCCAACAAACCAAAGCAAGGAAATAAATACCTCCAAAAATTTTAGAGTCTAGCTTCAACGAACTATGAAAATTTCTGAATAATATGCAAGTAAATGAAAATCATATTGTGCGTGAGCTAGCAAATTAGTATATGGAATCTTCGTATAAAATGTCGATTAGCAATTACAACTTGCATTATGAATACATAAGTTCAAGCCTAAAGCTTCGGAATGTCACCCAAATCAACAATCATGCAAAGAGATGAAATGACATAAACCATCTTAAAAACTGTCAACTTAAATATAGCTGCAAACAACACCAAAACATTCTTAAAATCAGCAAGTTTGTTAAACCAAAATACAACATTTAACTCTTCCCAAGAAGATGGATACACATAGTTAAAGGAACGTTTAAAACCCTTTCAAAGCAGCCCCTGAATATCCTTCCAAAAAAAAAAAAAGTGATTCTAGAAAAGCAGAGAACCCATTATTCATATACCTATGTGACCCCTCCAACCCCGTTGATGTAAAAGAAGCTGAGCTTCCTACATAAATGAAAACGAGCGCCCATACAGGAATAACACAAAAGTGTAAGCAACATAAATACAAATCCCCAAATTATAATATGATTAGTCTATCCTTTATCCAAATTCCGATTCACACATATCTACCCTTTCTGTATCTTTTTTTTTTTTAGAAGTTATGGTTCCTAAAAAAAAAAAACAAGCCATGAATCATATACATGCAAACATCCAAAGATCTAGCATTAAATGCACGAGTTCATCCAGATTTTTTGCAAGGGAGTTCATAGTTATGTAAAGAATAAGAAGAATGATTCCCATGGTATGAAGCTCGCCATAACTAAACTGCCGAAGAAGAGGAAAATTATAAGGTGCTTACCTCAACTAATCACTAAATCAGAAACGAGAAAAGCAAGAAACCCCAAAACGACAGTTCCAGAAAGGAAGCAAGCTCCACCGAAATTTCAGCCCCAAAACTTCCACAAATCTTCTCCACATCATTTCCAAAATGTCTCAAGCATACAAGAGATGAACAGAATAAGGAAAATCGAACCAAAGATATTTAAAGAAAATTTTGGCAGCACCTCCACCCTCTCCAAAAATTTTCAACCAACCCCCGAACTCCTCCCCAAGTGGGGTTTATAAAGCCAGGGAAGAGGAGATGTGTTTCCCGTCACTTACCTGGGCGGTGAGCCGAGCCAAGAGAAGCGACAAACCTCGCGTGAGTCGCGGGGGGCAGGGGGGGAGATGACGACAGCGGCGTAGCTTTGTCGCAGAGGAGCAGCTCGCGTGGCACGGCGTGGAAGCTTTTAGACAGGGGTTCAGTGGGGGGGCCAAAACTTCGGCCAAGGGAGGAGAGGAGTTCGGCTAGTAAGAGGACAGTGGAGATTCGCGATTCAGGATGCGAATTGGGGAAGATTTGGTTCGGCCCATAGGGATTCGCCTGGATTGCCAGCGAACGAGAGGGAGATGGGGGAGCTAGGGCTTATTCGCGAATGACAGAGGAGATGCGGGAGTTAGGGCACGAGCGACGAGCCAGGCTTCGATTGAGCGAATGGAGTGTTCTAATCGGGTTTAAGCAAGCGGGTGAGAACCTAAATAAGGTTAGGTTAAATATGAATATGATTTAAGGAAATATTTAATATTTTGAAAAATAAAATTTTAATTTGTGTTTCACCCACGCACCAAAACATAGCAAAAATTGATATCATTTTTAGATAATTTTGAAGTTCCGGACGCGTTGGAGAGGTTCGTTTCGCCACCGGAACTCGTTTTGACGAATTCATCGATTTGCGTGCCAATTTTCTCGTGTCGAAAATATGGCAATATAGGTGTCCCGGACGCGTTGGCGTAGTCCAATTTGTCGTCAGAGGTCTAAAATCATATGAGATTTATTCACGCGCGACGACGTAACAAAATGGGTGTCATCCCTAAGCAAAATCGACGTTACGAACGTGCCGGTGCAGTCCGTTTTGTCATGCGCTCGGACGACGTCATCGACAATCGGGTCAAAAAAGCGTCAAAATTCAAATTTCACAAAATTTCGACTCGCGATCGATCGTTTCAAAAGGTTTATTCGAGACTTCGACAGGTAACAGTGCAAGCGATGTGAATTGTGGCGATTGGACGTGTCGACTCTCCGAATTGCGAAGTTTGTGCGCGCGTGAGTGCAAATTATGCAGAAGGTCACCCTAAGGATTAAAAGGTCCTATAAGAATTCGTTTTGGGTTTTCTCATGCCGGTTTCACCCTTCTAAGTGCTAGAAGTTGACACCACACATGCGAAACCACAAAAGAGTACAGAAGTGGGTTGAATTTCTAAAACGAGACGGGTCCCATTTCTAAGGTTCTAAGATAGTCAAAGGGAGATCCCTAAGGCTAGATCCTAAATCCTAAGAGGACTAGACCTCACCAAAAATGAGATGGACCCCCAATAGGTGTGCTGTGCCGAACGAGCACACCGCGCGTCTTGGTGTTGACCGAAAAGATCAATGAAACCAATACGAAAGTCTAGGCCATCATACCTAGAACAAAGTGTAGAAATGAGTGACAAAAACATATCCGCTAGGATTAGAAGACGGATTTCAAACTATCGAGTTTCAGGTGTAGATTTCAAATTCGTGTTGGAATTTGGTTTGTATTTGATTTAGTGCTGAAAAGGGAGTAGGGCGGAAACCTACGATCCCGAGGGAGTAGAACGGAGGTCTACGATCCCGGAGTATATTGGTGGGAGTAGGGCGGAGGCCTACGGTCCCGAGGGAGTAGAACACAGGTCTACATCCCGGAGTATATCGATGGGAGTAGGGCACAGGCCTACGGTCCCGAGGGAGTAGAACACAGGTCTACGATCCCGGAGTATATCGATGGGAGTAGGGCACAGGCCTACGGTCCCGAGGGAGTAGAACACAGGTCTACGATCCCGGAGGGTATATCGGTGGGAGTAAAGCACAAGCCTACGATCCCGAAAGAGTAGAACACATGTCTACGATCCCGGAGTATATTGATGGGAGTAGGGCACAGGCCTACGGTCCCGAGGGAGTAGAACACAGGTTTACGATCCCGGAGTATATCGTATATCGGTGGGAGTGTAGGGCACAGGCCTACGGTCCCGAGGGAGTAGAACACAGGTCTACGATGCCGGAGTATATCGGTGGAAGTAGGGCAGAGGCCTACGGTCTCGAAAGAGGAAACGTGAGTAGTGATTGTGAGGATCGCGGACGATTTTGTGAAGGGAGAAAGATGCGGAACGTATGTGAAGAATGCAGAATGTGAATGAAACGTGCAGGATTCTATGAAGTGAGGATGTAAAACGTGAGGGAAACGTGAATGATTTCGTTACCATTTTTTTATCATTTCCATTGCATGGATTTTATTATCATGATATATATTTTTTCTAGTTTTGGAATTTTTTTACTTATATAATTAAATTTTCTTCATATCGTTCTTTATTCGTTATAGATTAGAACCACCGTGTGGTCATGCGGCTTCTCATCATACGCACAAAAAGGCCACTCAAAAACATGTTGAAATTCAAAACAAGCTTCATTGAATCTTCTTCCAAATCATGTAGATCACATGCTGTTACTGCCCAAAGCAGCATGCTGAGTACATTCATGTAAGAACCGTAATATCATATATCATATCACTTCTGTTCTGATGTCATACAAAAAGGAAGCAAATATTTGTCCATCTTTCAATGCCAGCTCGTGATCAAGCTAACCTTCTAAGCCACACTTCGGGATAAGAGTCCTTTCGTGTATACTTAGAGGTACAGTCATCTCATAACTAGTACGGGCGTAGTCCCTCCAATTCTAAATCTGGCTGAAACCCGTGTGGCACCTTGCTATCGTCCATCCTTCTCAAAGTAACAGAAACTCTGCGACGCGGCACTCCTGGTTTCAAGATCAAAACCGAACCCACTGACAGCGGAATCTCGACCGATCCTCTGAACTCTCCAGGTCCCACAATGTCAATTTCTCTTCCAAATAGAAATAGAATCTTCCAAATAGAATGTTGCTCTTGCTCATAAAGGACACTGTACAGAAAGACCTGACAAAGTCGTGGTGATCTATATGGGGCGGAATGCAATCTCCCTCCTCATAAATATTAATAATACAATTATTCGGGATACAATCTGCAGGCAGTATGCTCCACCTTACCATTTTTTTTATCATCTTTTTTATCTCGGAAGGCAAAGGATCCACCTCGTCGTATCTCAAGATACCCGGGGGATTCCCTAACATATCCCTCGTGAAGTTATAGCAGCAACCGCATTGAATTCCGTCCCTTGTCTCTCATACATTTCTGAGGTTCTGAGTACGTTTTCTTCATCAATAATCCAGCACGACCTCTGCCTCGCAGGTCAAACACTCAGTCCAGAATTCTTCTCTCATCCCTTTCAGAGAAAACACTTGTATGTAATTCCAGACCCTCCAAGATGTTGACAGACTTTCCTCGGATCTCCTCGTAGAATTTAAATTCCTGTTTTCTGACTCTGCTCATTCTTTCAAGCTCGATTGCAGGAATCCTTTGTACGTGTAGGGGCTGCTCCTCTATTCAGAACTGCGGCGTCTCAGCAAACCTTGGAAAGTACGGCTCGACTTCCGGATGTTCGACATTTCTCAGTATCATACTCGCAGCGGTGTATTTTTCGAACGTCCCGTAGCGCTCCAGGCGTAGAACATTACACTCGGGGCATTCTGTAAATGCCCCGGCTGCTGACGTCCGCCTCAGGATCTCTACGGACATCCCGGGCAATCCCGGGCAAAGCTCGTCGGGGATCTCTGACTGTATAGACTCCACACCAAACCCTACCTCGCCTCTGGCGACCAGCGGACTAGTGGAAGTCTCTCTTAGGCTATGGTCGTAAACCCTCTCCTCATAAATCGGGGTAAGTGTTGTGTCTGCCTCCCTTGTACGTCTTCTTTCCGGGAGAACGAAGGCTCTGTGTTTGCGGCGGTTGGCATTTCGACGTTGTGTCATTCTTAGTGGCGCGTCAGGAACTCTACTAGCAAAAGCACCGACGACCAAGCCTCCCGTCGGTGTGATGATCATCGACTGCAACTGACTAGTCCCTTCTATCGGATACTGTATCTTTTCCACTTTCTACCTCTTCGGTGAGGAGTCTTCCCTGACACCAATTTTAAATAGTGAATGTAACCCCTCTGTCTCCCGACGGCTGACGATGTCCATTAGAGGACCCTCGTATTCATCGTTGACCTGACTGTAGTCCAAGTCAAAGTTCACCACGCCACCCTGAGCTGTCTTTTTTTTATTCAGTGCGAGATTTAAGCCGTCTTTAAAAGAGAAGATCAGCTTCAGACCTGACATTTTCCTGCAAAAAGACAGGAAAACATCAGCGCACTGAAATCCAAAACGAACAAGAATAAGAGAGCATCATTAAGTAAATTTTAGAATTATAAAAGTGCAAACATTTTTTTTTTAACTTAAATTGGTGAAATTTAGAACGAAAGTGAGGAACTTATAAGTGCAAATTCAAATTTCCATTTTGTTTAATAGAAATTTAGAACGAAAGTGAGGTAGAAACAACACTTACCCTGATTCCTGAGGAGAGGGTCTACGACCATAGCCTAAGAGAGACTTCCACTAGTCCGCCGGTCGCCGGGGGCGGGGGGGAGGGTTTGGTGTGGAGTCTACACAGTCAGAGGTCCCCGACGAGCTTTGTTCGGGATGTCTGATGTGTAATGTAGAGATCCCTAAGCGGACGTCAGCAGCCGGGGCATTTACAGAATGCCCCGAGTGTAATGTTCTACGCCTGGAGCGCTACGAGACAATCGAAGAATACACCGCTGCGAGTATGATATTGAGAAATGTCGAACATCCGGAAGTCGAGCCATACGTCCCAAGTTTTGTTGTGACGCTGCAGTGCGGGATAGGGGAGCGTACAAAGGATTCCTGCAATCGAGCTTGAAAGAATGAGCAGAGTCAGAAAACATGAATTTGAATTCTACGAGGAGATCCGAGGAAAGTCTGTCAACATCTTGGAGGGTCTGAAATTGCATACAAGAGTTTTCTCTGAAAAGGATGAGAGAAGAATTCTGGACTGTGTGTTTGACCTGCGAGACAGAGGTCGTGCTGGATTATTGATGAAGAAAATGTACTCAGAACCTCAGAAATGGATGAGAGGCAAGGGACGAATTACAATTCAAGGTGGTTGCTGCTATAACTTCACGAGGGATAGGCTAGGGAATCCCCCGGGTATCTTGAGATACGACGAGGTGGATCCTTTGCCTTCCGAGATAAAAAAGATGATCAAAAGAATGGTAAGGTGGAGCATACTGCCTGCAGATTGTATCCCGAATAGTTGTATTATTAATATCTATGAGGAGGGAGACTGCATTTCGCCCCACAAAGATCACCACGACTTTGTCAGGCCTTTTTGTACAGTGTCCTTCATGAGCAAAAACAACATTCTATTTGGAAGAGAAATTGACATTGTGGGACCTGGAGAGTTCAGAGGATCGGTCAAGATTCCGCTGCCAGTGGGTTCAGTTTTGATCTTGAAAGGAAACGGAGCAGACTTGGCGAAACATTGCATCCCAGGAGTGCCGCAACGCAGAGTTTCTATTACTTTGAGAAGGATGGACGATAGTAAGGTGTCACACGGGTTTCAGCCAGATTTAGAATTGGAGTAACTACGCCCGTACTAGTTGTGAGATGGTTGTACCTCTAAGTATACGCGAAAGGACTTCTACCCCGAAGCGTGGCTTAGAATGTTAGCTTGATCACGAGCTGACATCGAAAGATGGACATATATTTGCTTCCTTTTTGTACGACATCAGAACAGAAGTGATATGATATGTGATACTACGGTTCTTACATGAATGTACTCAGCATGCTGTTTTGGGCAGTTCCAGCATGTGATCAGTTGTATTACATGATTTGGAAGAAGATTCAATGAAGCTTTTTTTGAATTTCAACATATTTTTGAGTGGCCTTTTTGTGTGTATGATGAGAAGTCGCATGACCACACTGTGGTTTTAATCTATAACGAATAAATAACGATATGAAGAAAATTTAATTATATAAGTAAAAAAATCTCAAAACTAAAAAAACATATATACTCAAAACTAAAAAAATATATATATCATGATAATAAAATCCATGCAATGAAAATGATAAAAAAATGGTAACAAAATCATTCACGTTTTCCTCACTTCATAGAATCCTGCACGTTTCATTCACATTCTGCATTCTTCACATACGTTCCGCATCTTTCTCCCTTCACAAAATCGTCCGCAATCCTCACAATCACTACTCACGTTTCCTCTTTCGGGACCGTAGGCCTCTGCCATACTCCCACCGATATACTCCGGCATCGTAGACCTGTGTTCTACTCCCTCGGGACCGTAGGCCTGTGCCTTACTCCCACCGATATACTCCGGGATCGTAAACCTGTGTTCTACTCCCTCGGGACCGTAGGTCTGTGCCCTACTCCCATCAATATACTCCGGGATCGTAGACATGTGTTCTACTCTTTCGGGATCGTAGGCTTGTGCTTTACTCCCACCGATATACCCTCCGGGATCGTAGACCTGTGTTCTACTCCCTCGGGACCGTAGGTCTGTGCCCTACTCCCATCAATATACTCCGGGATCGTAGACATGTGTTCTACTCTTTCGGGATCGTAGGCTTGTGCTTTACTCCCACCGATATACCCTCCGGGATCGTAGACCTGTGTTCTACTCCCTCGGGATCGTAGACCTCCGTTCTACTCCCTCGGGACCGTAGGCCTCCGCTCTACTCCCTTTTCAGCACTAAATCAAACACAAACCAAATTCTAACACGAATTCGAAATTTACACCTGAAACTCGATTGTCTGAAATTCGTCTTCTAATCCCCAACGGATATGTTTTTATCACTCATTTCTACGCTTTGTTCTAGGTATCATGGTCTAGACTTTCGTATTGGTTTTGTTGATCTTTTCGGTCAACACCAATACGCGCGGTGTGCTCGTCCGGCACACCCCACCTATTGGGGGTCCATTTCTTGACCTCATTTTTGGTGAGGTCTAGTCCTCCTCTTAGGGTTTAGGATCTAGCCTTAGGGATCTCCCTTTGACTATCTTAGAACCTTAGAAATGAGACCCGCCTCATTTTAGTAATTTAACCCACTTCTGTACTCTTTTGTGGTTTCGCGTGTGTGGTGTCAACTTCTAGCACTTAGAAGGGTGAAACTGGCATGAGAAAACCCAAAAAGAATTCTTATAGGACCTTTTAAGCCTTATGGTGGTCTTTTGCACAATTCGCACTCCCGCGCGCATAAATTTTGCAATTCGGAGAGTCGACACGTCCAATCGTCACAATTCACATCGCTTGCACTATTACCTGTCGAAGGCTCGAATAAACCTTTTAAAAACATCAATCGCGGGTCGAAATTTTGTGAAATTTGAATTTTGACGCGTTTTTGACCCGATTGTCGACGACGTAGTCCGAACGACCCCAGATGACAAAACGGACTGCACCGGCACGTCCGGAAAGTCGATTTTGCCTGTAGAGGACATCCATTTTATTACGTCGCCGCGCGTGAATAAATCACATATGATTTAATATATATGTATATATATATATATATTAAATTTATATAAACCAAATTATTTCTTTCCCTCTTTAAGCCCTAAATCCCTAACTCACGCACCCGATCCCCAAATGGTTCGCCCCCGAGCCCTAGCCCGTCCGCCTCTTCCTTCCGCGTCCGTCTCTTCCTCCCGCATTCGCCTCAGCCGAAGATCTTCGTCGCGAGAAATCGACCCGAGGTCCCCTCCTCGTACGCCTGTCGCTCTGCCTAAAGGTTGTTCCCTGTCACCACACGCTCTGTCTTCACCTACTCCAGTCGCGCTCCGGCTTTCCCCTCCCACGCCTCTGCGATTCTTGTCGTCTTCTTCCACGCCGTGCCACGCGAGCTGCTCCTCTGCGACAAAGCTACGCCGCTGTCGTCATTTCCCCCCTCCCGCTCGACTCTTGTCGCTTCTCTCTGCTCGGCTCACCGCCCAGGTGAGTGCAGGAAACACGTCTCCTCTTCCCTGGCTATATAAATCCCATTTTGGGGAGTTCCTGGGGCTGGCCAAATTTTACCGTGAGTGGGGGGAGGTACTGCCTTTTTTTTCTTCTTCATTCTGTGTGTGTCTTTGAGGCATTGTGAGGGCTTTGTCTTCTCTTGGGTAAAGTTTGAAGGGGAAGGAGGGCTGAAACATCTTGGGGGAAGGTTTACCCCGGATTCATTTGGGCTTGAGTAGAGAAGTGAACATCTTTGTGTAGAGGAGTTCGAGGGTTGGCCGAAACTCTTGGAGAAGGGGGAGGTGCTGCCGGATTTTTGGTTTGCTTGAGCTCCTTGTTTGCTCGACATTTTGGCTGGGTTTCTCGGCCTACCTGCTGGTTCACTCGGTACTCTCGCTTAGTTATTTGTTTCACCACTGAGGTATAAACCCTTTGCTTAATGTCTTGGTATGCTTGTTTGTTGGAAGTTCTTTTTGTGGCAAGGTTTAACCAGCCAGCCTATTAGCATCTCTTTTCCCTCCCTTATTGTTACAAGCTCTGCAATTTCTCGTTTTATTGAAAATGGCATCAAATACATATGGTTTTAGTATTGGATTTTAGGTGGAGGTTTTGAATGGCATGCTATACCTTCCTTGGGGTTGGAGGGATCACATAGGTATATCAATAATGGGTTCTCTGCTTTTCTGGAATCACTTTCTTTTTTTTTTTGGAAGGATATTCAAGGGCTGCTTTGAAAGGGCTTTAAACGCTCCTTTAACTATGTGTATCCATCTTCTTGGGAAGAGTTAAATGTTGTATTTTGGTTTAACAAACTTGCTGATTTTAAGAATGTTTTGGTGTTGTTTGCAGCTATATTTAAGTTGACAGTTTTTAAGATGGTTTATGTCATTTCATCTCTTTGCATGATTGTTGATTTGGGTGACATTCCGAAGCTTTAGGCTTGAACTTATGTATTCATAATGCAAGTTGTAATTGCTAATCGACATTTTATACGAAGATTCCATATACTAATTTGCTAGCTCACGCACCATATGATTCTCATCTACTTGCATATTATTCAGAAATTTTCATGATTCGGTGAAGCTAGACTCTAAAATTTTTGGAGGTATTTATTTCCTTGCTTTGGTTTGTTGGACCCAAAACATGAGTTTCAACTCAAAAGAAAGGTTAGATTTGAATTGATGGGATTTAATTCTTTCGATGATGTTAGCATCTAATAACTTCTGTCTTCTTTTACGCACATACCACTCAATTCTTATGCGCATGGTCTGATTTTGACAAGCTATTTAGAACATTTTAACAAACATATTTTAGAGGCTGAATTGGTTTTAATTTAGAGCTTTTAAAAAATGTGTTTTGTGGGTTGAATTGGGTTCATTTTGAGCTTTTCGAAATGCCGTTTTTATGGGTTGAAATGACTGTAGTTTTGAGGGCTTTTAAATGCATCTTTTGGCGATGTTTTGGCAAAAAAATTTTTAGTTGTCATTTTGGAGGTTATAAAACTATTTGAAAATTGGTTGTCTTTCAATTTCATGATACAAAACATATAAAATTATTGGAAATTGGAGATCCGGCCTTGGGCTTTGGAAAAGGTTTACATGTGATACTTGTGTGAGAATTTGGAAACTTCGAGGAGTTCACTTTTTGGAAATAAGAACTTGATCGTTTTATTCATGAGATTTTTTGAAGCTTTGACGAGGTTGACCCTATATTGACCCTAAGTAAAATTTGAGGTTGTGTGGGTTATGTTAATTGAGTTGGGATTTTAGTTCTTCTTTGGGCTTCCTTTGAGTTGCAGTTATGAGGCTCTGATGGTGGCATTTTTTTATCCAATGTGAAAGATTTGGATGATGTAAATGCACTATTTAAGTTTAGAGATTGAATATGTAAATGCATAAGTGTTGTGGGGCTACGTATGTAATCGTGGCATTGGTTTGGACTTGTTTCGACTGGTTTGAAATGTGGTTTGGAAAGAATTTATTTTGGTTGATCCATTTGCGAAATTGGAGGTGATACCCATTTCGGATTGATTCGGGGATTTTCGGGTCTTCATTTTCAAATCTTTTTGTCACGAGCTTTGAGGGTTGATTCATCCTTCGTTCTTTTCGATGTTTTGTGTGAATCAGTCTCTTCTCTCTCTCACCCCATTTTGTTCTTTTCTCTTCCTTGCTTCTTGGTTCGGTTTTCGATGCTTATGTCCGATGTATAAGTGTCCACGTATAGCTTTTTGTTATACGTGAAACCATCAAGCAGGGTCACAAGTAGTCGTTTTGGGGCGTACGATGTTGATGATAAAGACACACTGAAGATAGAGCAGAAAGATGTCCTATCATATAACATCAAGATCCAGACATTTGATGAACAATATGATATAATATCCTTCACCGACATAAGTCTAGCGGGAGTTGGCTCAAACCTCCTCAGATGATTGGCAGTCCAACGCCCCCAT
>NW_018164875.1:288130-289328 GCF_001263595.1 Phalaenopsis equestris
GCGGGTTCTATACATTCGGGTGACCGAGTAGCCTTCGTGGACCCTCGAGAATAAATATACAGCTGAGCTAGTCCCATACGAGTGCTTGCGGTCCCCCTCATCTGAATCTTCTTTTTGTTTTATCGAAGTTTTGGAACAGGACACTCGTGTTACTTTTCCTTTCTTTCGAGATTTCCCCAGAAGTTTTGAGGATTTTCTTTTACTTGAGTTTTTTTCGTTGATTTTCTCGAGTTTTCCGCTTTTCCTCGGATTTCCTGGATGATGTTTTCTTCGGGACTTTGCTTTTTGAGATGCATTTAGGCTTGCTATACTTAAAGAACATCGGATCTCACGGTGTACAGGTTTGCTTTATATTTTTTCAGTACTTTATTACTCATGTTTTTCACCTGCTACTGTACTGTATAGCATGTCATATTACTCCTGTTTTCCACCTGCTAATGTTCTTCCTGTATAGCATGTTATACTGCTCATGTTTTTTGCCTATTACTGTTCGACATGTATCCTACTGTTTGCCCTGTACTGCATATTTTATATCTTATAGCTTTAAGCATGCCTTCTTTTATATAGGATGTTTAGAGGACTACAACCATAAGGCTGTTTAATTTGACACTATAACTGGACACCCTAGAAAACTTAAACTCGTCAAGTCGGTGAGCTTGGAGCGAGCACGGTGAGCAGCACGGTCATCTTCAACAGCATAACATGTCTTCTCCAGCAAAATCATCCATTTCCTAGAAATTAAACAACAATTCATAAGACTTCGAGGTTGTTTGTCTAGCGCAACATAAATCCTCCAACTTTTCCTTAGGCATTCTTATAGCTTTGCTGTACGATTTAAGTCTTAACTCGTTCTAGGTTCTGAGATTGTCGTCCGATATGACGTAAACGCTCATATCTTCCAGGCGATTTGTGTGGTCATATCACGCAAATATAAGCCCTAATTAAACAAAATTGGCAGGATGAAACACTTTAATAATTTCTTCTCAAAACTAGAGTCAAATCATAGGATAGACTGGAAAGTCACTGAGGTTCTCCTCTGGATCTGTGGCCTCCCCTAGTTTCTCTTCATTTGGATTTCTCAACATTGTTCCAGGTTCGAGCATTTCCCCTTTCACACATCTTCGTCTGATTTCGTTGAAAAGTCCTATCCTTTTGACATCTTTGAAGATAGTATTCTCTGATTTTTATCGAGAGTTTT
>NW_018164875.1:289500-300766 GCF_001263595.1 Phalaenopsis equestris
CAGTTTGATTTCATATTTTTCTAAAATTATATATATATATATATATATATATATGTACATTAAAACGTCCTTCCGAAGCGGGTGACGGGACTTCACTTCCAGCGACCGACAGCTTCTTACGGACAACTTTTGAACAAATCACCTGCCAATTTTTAATTTTCCCCCTTTTAGCGCCGACACTTGTAAGTTTAATTTCATTATTATTATTACAATTGTAAATTACATTCGTTCTTAAATATTGGCACCCAAATGCTTAATCATTTATTTGACATCTTTACATTCTTCAAACTTATATTAAATTTTTTTTAACAACAAATCACAACATTCTCTATAATTCTTACGATTGTGATAATTATGATTGTAGTAATTATAAATCTAAATAGTGGAGAAGGATAGAAAATAAAGAAATAATCTTCATATGATATTTATTAATCTTGAAAAAGCATATAATCAAGAACCGCAGGAATTGACTATATGATGGAGCATCAACTCGTATTAAAAGTAATGGTAGAAAGATCCAAAATTTTACAATAATATGATTATATCATCAAATACTCATTTCAATCATATGACAATTTAGATAATCATAATCTTTCCTAACCCACCATATGTATTATGCCACCACTGAACTCAATTTTGTTGCTTCCACGTTGAAATATCACACTGGTCAAGTCAGTACCCTTATTTATGTAACATTTTCAAAGACACCAAGCATAAACAACCAAGAAATTGATTTAATCAAGCTATCAATTTCACATCTTCCAAAGTTATGTCGCATAAACACGCAGTTGTTCTATTTTTCACAAATTGGAGAATTTCGAGTTAAAATGTTTGCCTAATGTGAAATTTTTATGTAAATTTAAGTGAAAGGTTCAGTTAACCAATGAGAACCAGTAAAAATAATTTAAGACATTTTCACTTATATTTTAGGTATGATTGTAAAAAATTACTAATGCAATAAACAAATTTAAATTATCATACGAAATAAATATTTATAGTAAAAATCTAAACTATTTATTATTATTATTATTATATTTATTCATTATTAAAGATATTCATCATTCTTATCTTCTCTAGTTATGTAGGCACACATATGCTTGCAATAGAATGCCAATTCATTAAATACATGTCTCTTACAATTCGCTCTCCCTTCTAGGATGGTATCAATCTATTAGAGGCTATTATCATCTACAAGCGTAGTCACTAGGGCTGTCAATTTGGCTCGTTGTTCGTGACTAGTCACTAGGGCTCTCAATTTGGCTCGTTGTTCGTGAACAGCTTGTGTTCGGCTCGTTAAGCAGCTCGTGTTCGGATCGTTCGTTTGTATAGTAATGTGTATTTATGTCTAAATTTAAATCATAACACCTCATGTAGCAATGTTGTTAGTGTCTTCTTTTGTATAGATTTGATCCAGGAAGAAAAAAAAAAAATTTATATAACTTTTTATATAACAATATATTACATATATTATTTATATAATAATATATTATATATATTTTTATGTTTAAATCATAACATATATTTGCTCCAGGTTCGAATCTCACACTTTACATCTATTTTTCTCAATTATAGTTTAACGAGCCAATTTCGAGTCGAACACGAACGCGAATATTTAAATCGAGTCGAACACGAACACATTGTTCACGAGCCGATTTCAAACACGAGCCAATTTCGAACACGAGCTATTTCGTACGAGCCGAACACGAGCCTAGCCTGAGCTCGCTCAAGCTCGGCTCGTTTACAGCCCTACTAGTCACTTCCTTTTGATCAACTTTCTAATCTCCATAGTCCAAGCAATTTGTTGGCATCTTCCTACTTGATCGTAAATCACTTATGATTTTTTGCAGCACTATAATTTAATCGCCAACCATCACATGCAATAAATCCCAACACCTCAAATGTCAAATCACTAGATCTCCACTATAGGCATCTACACCAAGGAATCATAGATACCCTGTTATTGCATCCCCTAGAACATGGTCATCAAGAACCAAATCCTTTGGCATGCAATCTTATATTTTTCTTGCAAGATGTCACTTATGGATCACTCGGCACCAACATTTCTCTTATTCCAGAAAAACCGCATCTCCACTTTAAGTTTGATAGTGCCCTCCACTTAGATCATTTATCACACATATCACAACAAAAGATGAGCATGATTGCAATACATTCAATAACTTTTCTAAGATCTCCTACGTTCTCCACTGGCTACTTGTCAATGGCGTTTATCCTTACTACATCAACCTCTTTGTTGACTTCTTAACGATGGTCTCACTTGCTAACTCCATCAGCACTTTATATCTATATGTTTTTTCGAATTAGCTTAGTTGTGCCTTCTCTAACAAAGTTCTCGTTGTTGACTCTTTGCATCTGACTCACACAAATTTATCTTTCACAGATCTAAAGCACTCCTCTTAATAACCCACAATTTTCATGCAATAAGACCTACAAATGTATTTTCGGTCGCTACAATTTTCAAGTTCAAATTGATATCTTTTATGCTACCTTGAACTTGTGAGCAAGTGTTATTATATCTAAAAGTGATCTACACCTTTTACAAGCACTACATTTTCTATGATATTCTCCACATTGTATTTTTCTTTATTATTTTTTCTCTTGCATTTATATAGTTACACATGCTCGTACAAAAATAATAATTCAATAATTGTATTTTTCTACCCATATATAATTGTCACAAGAAACAATTAAGAGCATGGGTCAATAATTGCATACCTGCATTGATCTTAGCAATGCCCGCAAATCAGCATTCTCTGCCATAAGTTCTTGCTTCTTCACTTCATAAGCATCAACCTGTAAACAGACAGAGACATAACGACAGTGTGCCCAAAACGTAAGTTAAGAGAAATTTTTCAAACATACAATCATCTTATAAAAGTCGCCATCAGCTTTCTTTCCATTCCATGTTCCCCGCTGACGTCCTTCTTTCTGTTAAGATCGGCATTGAAATCAGATTATGTAAAATCATAGCTAAAAGAAGCTAGGGGGAGCCGGGAGGGTAGAAAATCCAATGAACAAAAGCAATATTATTAACCTCCACAAGGAATAAAATGTTAGACTTGAAGGTCAGAGGAAATATAGAAATGAATTTCATGTAGTATACCTGAAGTAAATTCATAATCTCCATTCCAGAACGGGATTCTTTCTTCTTCTCCATCAAAACCTGGTTTAGCCTCTCCTACAGAATGAGAACTAAAAATCGTTATCTTATTCAATTCACCAGAGTTTAGAATAATTCTTGTGAAGCTTTACCATCATAATATGGACAAAATTAACTGTCTTTACAAAAACAGTTTAAGTTTGAGTCTAAGGTTCAAACTATCTTTCAAACAAAGAAAACTACCTGCAGCTTAATGTAATCTTTCTCTTTTTTCTTCATTTCATGAAGTTGTTGAGTCCGTGCTTGCTTAATATCGAAACAGAATAAATAAGTTAATTTAGTGGACAGCATGGAAACAAATTTTTTAAGTTGTAAAGAAATGGATGAACTATTTAACAAGCTTAAATTTGGAAAAGACAATTAGCCTCAAGACAAGATACTTTACCTGGTGTCCAATAACCATTTTTTGAAATTCATCTCGCTCTTGTTGTAATCTTTCAATCTGTGCTTTGAAAGTTGCAGAAGCTTTAGCCTCCTAATTATGCCAAGTCATAAAATATTGACAACTATTAGCCATAAAGATAACTCTCTTAGCTTCTAATCTAAACCTTCTCTCTAAATCAAGAAATGCCAGACAAACCGTTCGGGTTAATGTAGCAAGTTCTCGATCTTTGGAAGCTAATTGCGCATCAAGTCTTTCAACCTTTGCCTCTAATTTAGAAATGTCGGACTGTAACCTGCAATTAATTTTAAAGCTATCTTAGCAGAACTGCATGGAAAGTGTTTAAAAAGCTCTTCAAAAAGTCCAGCGAGAATTTCAATTAAAGCTACCACAATAAAAACAAACAAAAGAGTTGAGCCATTTCAAATTGCTATCCATCACGATTCCTAAATTGGATATCTAAAAGTGAGTAACAGGAGCGTCACTGAAGATGCAGAACGAAATCCAGAAAAAAACTTCAGTAACAATTCAATAGTCTAAAGAGTATTTCTTTATTGTTAAATTTAATTGCACAAAAGTCCATATTATTTTTTTTAGTCCATTCACATCATGCATAAACATAGTGACTCGGGAGCGTAACAGGAGCGTCACTGAAGATGCAGAACGAAATCTCAGAATATGTGATTGTGTGATACCCTTATTGCCACAAAACTGAAGCTTCTCGCAATCACGGGTCATGATTCTTCCGCCTGGGTATCAGATTCAGTCATAATGTATTTTCCTTTTTTCATTTTTTTCTATTTTGTTATTTATAATTGGAGTACTTTCTATCAGGAATCTATTTATGTGTTTCTTTTCCTATTTTGAGACAACTTTTAGTTTTGTTTATGTCATTTCGAGATGTTTTCTCCTGATTTTCCTATTGGAGTGGTGTATCTTTGGAATTCTTTAATGTGGTGTGTGTATGTAGTTTCGTAGGGTCAAAATAGTGATATCTCCAAAACTTTCGGAAGACTCCTTCATCATCCAATTTGCTGCATACTGCTGTTTGACAGCAGAAAATAGCCATTTTCCACTTCCGATTCGCTTTCATCGTGCCATTCATACCGGATTTCAACTGACATCCATACTCCCAATTTCCTTACCTACCCAACAGTTTATCTACCCTTCTCTTGCGTTATTTCACACCTTCTATGATCCCTTGAATGGTGTCATTTAGTATTTGAGCTAGTCGGAATCTCAGTTGGAATAACAAGACGTTGTCGTCAAGGAGAAACCCTCAACGAGATACTAAAAAAATTACCATGGAGGACATGTAGCGGGAAATCGTCCACTTGCAGCAGAGGCTCGCTAATTTTGAAAGAATGCAACATAGGGAAGTCACCGACAGCAACAACAAGGATCACCCAAGTGAAGTCGATGAAGAAAGGTAAAATTGATCTTTACTCCAAAGTTACCTTTCTTTTCTTCGTCACCAACAACAACAACGGTTTCCCCCAAATAGCTTCAAGTGACGAAGAGACAATGTCGTACCAATTTGGCATTAAGTATAGATGAGAGGGTAATTTCGGAGTAAAGATAGATTTATTGAATTTTAACGGTCACATGGATACATGGAACAGAACAAGTTCATCAAGTGACTCCAAACAATAGAGCAATTGTTTTAATACAATGATGTCCCACCAGACAGAAAGGTAAAACTGCAACAATCAAGCCCAAGAATGACGCATTTTTGTGGTGGGAAAATTTAAAGTAGCTATGCCAATGTGAGAGAAAAGCAAAATCACTTCCTAGTCCATAATGAAAAAAGAGATGCAGCATAAATATCTACCAATGCATGATAGGCATGATGTGTTCTTGAGGCTTCATCATTTATAGCAAAAAGATCTTTCAGTGGAAGAATATACAGTCGAGTTCAAGCAGTTTATGTTGACCTGTGAACTAGTGGAGCCCGAGGAAAACACCATAACCAGATATCTAGGAAGGTTTTGATTGTCTATTGACAATGTAGTGTGGTTGCAAATTTATTGGACCTAACGGGATGTTCAGACACCTAGCTCTAAAAGTCGAGGACAACACCACAGTATCAGGCTCGCACCACCCTTCCAATAAAATTCAACTTTAAGATCAAGCAGTAAGAGTACAGACAATGAAGCATCCCAATCTGCCCTGCTAGAAAAAAAATTAATTCAAAGTGGAGACAAAGTGGAGAACTCTAACACTCATAAATCATTCCCATCTAGGAAATTAAATCCCGCCACCCGCGGCTGCAAGATTATTATATTGCCAAAAAATCGAAACTTTCTGCGATCACGACTTCATTTTTTTGCCTGGTTATCAGACACAACCGTAATTTTTTTTTTTTGTTTTTTTCCAATTTCGTTATTTTTAATCAAGGTATCTTCCATTAGGAACCTCTTTGTGTTTATTTTGCTATTTTGAGAAGAATTTTGGTTTAGTTTTGTACTTAAATATGTTTTATCTTGATTTCCCAAATGAAGTGTTGTATTTTTGGACTTTTTTTAGTTGAAATGTTTGTATCTTGATAGGATCAAAATGATGATCTCTCCTAGACATTTGAACGCCTCTTTCATTGCCAATTTGTTGCCTACTGTTGTTTGACAGTAAAAAAATAGAGTTTCCTGCTTCTGATTCACTTTCATCCCACCATTCACACAGAATTTAAACTAACATTTGTCCACTTTCCTTGCTTAACCAACAACTTACCTACCATTTTCTTGTGTTCTTTCGCGCCTTCCAGAAGCTCTAGAACGGTATTAATAGTTAACAAGCTATTATTTAAATAGCACTCAGCTTATCTGGAAGCAATTTATTGATTAATTCAATTTTTGAAGGCCCTTTTCAAAATATGGTTAAACTTTTACAGTGTTCCTCGCAAAATCACCCACATGCGAACCAATCAAAATCCTCCGTAACCTGTCCTCAAATTTCACAACCAATCACATTTCTCTTCCTATCACATTACAACCTCATTAAAAACACTTTGCACCATCCAATTTCTTCCTCTCCCCACATTTTAAGTTAGAGGGATTTACATACATAACACTCAAAACTGTCTCATGTATATATTGAACACCTAAACTTCACTATTTAGTCACAAAATACCCAAAACTTTATATAACCAAAAATTAAAATAACACTCCCTCGCCCACTTAATTACAATTATCTCACCACGTCTTTCATGCATTGCAGGTTCTAATGACCTTCGCCAATGACTAGGCGGAAGAAGTCATTGTCCACAGAAGGTGAGAGTTGTGAGGATGTCCATGGCAAAATCGAATATGGCATCACAGCTAGAGCCAAAGCAATAAAAGGAATTTATGAAGTTGATGCGAGAAAACATGGCAAATGGAGCATGGGTGGCGGTGGTCTAGATGAAGAAAAGGATGACAATCAAAGGCCCTTCTTGGCGAGATCCCATCATGATTTTCTTACATCTGATAAGATCCATTTTTACTTCCTCTTCGTCGTTGATGTCTTCATTAAATATATTAATGGATATTATATGAATAATGAAATTTGGACAATAATATGTAAATGGGATAGTTAAGGTTATTTTTATTATTATTATTGTTGTTGTTGTTGCTGCTGCTATTATTATATAAACTTTTTTATTTCAACCATCCCCCCATAGAAGCCTCCATTTGCCTTCTAAATTTCAAAACCAATGATTTCTCCTCTTAAAACATTAATATCTTATTAAAACCTTTTGTACCATCCAATTTCTTCTCTATATGTTGCCAACATCAATTGATATAATAGTAGATTTTCTCCTTTTTCTAATTCCATGTAGCAAAACTAATGTCACCTTGTATTTTCCCATCAGTATTTCATCTTTTCAATAAATCCTGACATCAATTGACAATGGATTATTTTTCAACCACCCAAGATATCAATCACTAAATGCTAACACCAGCACACTCTAAAATCACCACCAACCCATGTCGCTAAATCAAAGTCGTCTACAACATTCAAAAGTCTATTTTCCGTTTCCAGCTTCTCTAATAAAAACTTCAACAAACTCCATCAATATTTTCTTGACCTATCTAGAATCAACCATACTTCATCTTTATCTAAAATTGGATCTTATTTATGTCCTAAAAGTGAATGCTAAACCTTTTTCATCCAATTATTAGGGGAAAAAGGGATACCAATCATCTTAACAGAAGCGAGCCTAGACTAGTTCATCAACAAACTAGATTGCCACTAAACTAAATTCACAGACCTTACTTGAGCATTTTCTCAAGTTTGGCGATCCCTTTACTCTCATTTTTATGAAATATTTGCTTTCATCAGAAGAATTGACCTCAGTTTCTTAGAAAATCAACATGTGTCAAAGTTTCATCTTATTCAACACTTGAGTATTAATTTACATATGTAAATTTAGGATTGTAATTTTTCATGAGCCAAATCTTATGTATGGTATAATCCTTAGCCCTAGGATGCTCCAATAAAAAAGAAGGAAAAAGGATCCCTCATCAATTATCCCACTTCAATGATTTTTTGAAATATTACATAGGATATGAGTTGCAAGTTATTATATTTTGAAGATACTAATATAGTTAGAGATTTGTACTGGACAAAGCTTTTAACAATAATAAATTTAATAATACAGTCCACAAATTTTTAAAGTTTGACATTATTGGTTCTCGGATGTACCAAGCACTATACAAGTTATAATTAATTATTTTTTATAGAATTAGAATTTATATGGTTTGAGTTGAGAACTTTATTATTTATCATGCTTGCTATTAATTCCATCAAAACATCGATTAACTTTATTAAATTGAGATTCCAAAATCCTAATAGCATCCATGTTTCTTTGCTTGTGCCATCATTCCATGCATACAATTATGTTTGTAATCATCATTGACTATAGCTTACTAATCTAGGGTTATTAAATGTAAGATACACCACCCAACAATATAAGGATAAAAATCATGGTGTTACAATGTTTACATTAATATTAAAATGTTGAGCACTCTAGTACCTGCCAAATAAAGAAAAATGATGTTTCCGCATTTGTTGGAATACAAAATTTTCAAGTATTATGGACATTAACTAGATTATAAAAAAAAAAACTACTATGATTATTATAGTAATACTTATCATAAGTGTATTAAATTTAC
Organism: Phalaenopsis equestris; assembly: GCF_001263595.1. Classification (NCBI taxonomy): domain Eukaryota; kingdom Viridiplantae; phylum Streptophyta; class Magnoliopsida; order Asparagales; family Orchidaceae; genus Phalaenopsis; species Phalaenopsis equestris. Next base: position 298,211 of record NW_018164875.1, read on the forward strand.
TATAATCAAAATAGTAAGTGACTTCAGAAGGTGTTGGCAAAATGTTATGGTTTTAATGACCCCTTAGGTGGGTATCTTATAAGTACTTGGACTCATATGAAATGCAAACAAGGTGAAAATTCATGTCCTCCAAATACTATAAGGGTGTACTAAGCATTGCTAACTAGGGGTCGTGCGCTATTGCACCAAAGCTTTGGGAGCACATTGAGGTGTAATTCCTGAGGAGGTCGACAGAGCAACAGACTCAATAAAGTGAATAAAATGGTTTTTTTTTTTAATAAAGATTTAGTTGTTTAATAAGTAAATATATAAATATATGAATATTAAGATTTATGCATGTAGATCTCTCTTATATAGATTATTGGAGTAATAATAACATCATTTTGTGTAAGCTTCTTTGAAGGAATAGTTTATCTTCATATAGCCCTTATATCATGTTTGATGACGCCTACTGAGAGATTTTTTTAATTAAGTCTTAAAAAATCCAAAATAATAATTATCTATTGTTTTACATTCTAAGCACATTATTTTCCCAAGACAACTTATACTCATCCTTACATAACCCCAACATACATTACATGTTTGTTTTGAATTGTTGGGGGATATTTGAAGCTTGCTAGAACAAAAAGAAGAAGAAGAAGTTTGAGTGGGGTCGACTACATGAATCTTATTTGTAGCTTATAAAATAAAATTTAGCAATTTTTAATGGTGACTACAAAGCTATAAGACTTGCTTTTAAATATTTTAAAATTATAGAAAAAACTTATTATGTTTTAATTTGCATACCTCTTAATTGCATACTAAGCACCTTTAAAAATCTCCATGCCTAGTTAAGACCATAAAAAATTATATAATATTATTAGAAAGTTAGGATTACAAGCATATGTACTTGCTTTGACTCATAGCATAATAATGAAGCCTATTTTCAATATGAACGACTTCTCATCTCATCAAGGTTAGAGCTATTACAAACTGCATATGTTTTAAAAATGGGGTTTTGCTAGCAATTTATATATCAACTTCGCCGTCAACTCTAAATCATATGTTTAGTCATATATTTTTTTTTTAAGGGTGCAACATTAGGGCTTCCTAGTAGGCCATCCATCCCAATACTACCCTTGCCCAAGCACATATGTTTAATAATAACTGGACCTTCTTAATTATGCATGTTGAACTTCAATATTTGTCTCCTAGCTTGCATGATACATGACTACCACTCTTCAAAGATGAGTTCTTATGACCTGGCTGAAATGATGTGCAAGGCCATTAGGTTGATTGTGGGATTTCAAACATTAGCTAGTGTTATCTAACTAGAATTCAAGGTCGACTAAAAGAATCTTCAAAATCAATTCAGCATTTCATAGAATTTATTTGTTCTTTTTTGTAATATACTTAATTCATATTTCATTTTCTTTTAATATTCATTTTTTTTTAATAATAAGGCAGCTTATAGAGGTACATTAGTCACTAGGTAGTCAAGCACTAAATACAAAAAGCCAATGTTGTATTATTTGGAAGCAAATTATCAATGGATAAAATTTTTGGCTGCCCTTTTGAAGATTGGTTCAAGCATTGATCATGCAAAGTTGAGTAAAGCAAGGTTCTCTAATGGAAGGCAAGGTCTCCATTGTACAGTGGGGTGCATTCAAGCGGCTCAAGTGATTCATCTTCTTGGATCATTATATTAGCTCTCTCAAGTTCGAAACAAAACCCCTTCGGACGATCAACAAACAGAATAATAAGGCAAAACTTTCATTTGTCAATATCTAGTGGAAATGCTCAATTGAAAACATCGGTAAAAAAAAAGGAACCTCTGCCTCTGCTCACTCGACGACTCCCGAAACTCTATATCCCGCTGCCTCAGCTGGAGCAGAGCATATATGCAATTGCAAGTTCTTGCGACCGAAACCTAAAACCCAAAATAATAATAATAATAATAATAATAAATTAAAATCACAACGCTTTCTACATCAAACAATAATAAAAAATAAAAAAAAAAATCGTTCATACTCACTGGATCTGTAATGTTTCTAATGAGAAAAGATCGAGCGAGGCAGGAAATCCGAAGGTAACCAACGTCTGATTTAGGTACTTGGCGGAGGGCTCCAGGTTTCCGACCTCAGCAAAGCTGTACTCCCTGCACCGTCCAGCAAGAAAACTCATAAACACCTACCAAAGAACCAATAAATAGCTCATCATTGGTTCAACAAAGTGAGATCTCCTCACCCGGTTCCAAGAGCCGGCAGCCCCGACGCCTGCATTGTTGATTCAGAAACCGGTCAGAGAAAAGTAGAAAATGAAGGAGGGAGAGGGAGCGAGAGAGGAAGAGACCCCAAGATCAAAGTCGGAATAAGTCGAATGCATCTCGAATCGGTAACTAGGTCTCGCCTGGCTCAGTAACGAAGACACTGTGGGGATCTTCGCCGGCGTACTGTTTGACCTGTGAGAAATTTTGAACAGAAGCGGCGGAGTAGAAGTGTTGAAGGGGACGGAAATTAGGAAGATTTCAATTCCTATGTATTTTCATATGTGACATTTAAACATCAATATATATAT
>NW_018164875.1:300866-309255 GCF_001263595.1 Phalaenopsis equestris
ATATACAAATTTGTCCATTGCAATCTCTTAAATAATACAAATCACTTCTATCACCCTCTCTTTCATGTAAGAGCTATTCACGTGCCAACTACTTCCCATGAAATTAGATGTATAAACTCGCTCTTCGATGTCAGTTCCCCTCTAAAGATTAAAGTCTAACATTTATAGAGATCTCGCTTTAGGAGTTCAATCATTGAATTCTTAATAATTTGAGGTAATTTCACCATCAATAAGAATTGTTTTAACATTTAAAATCTTTATCAATAGTTTTAATGACATAAAATATGTTGCTAAGTGCTGAAGTTGAAGCCAAATTTGTCCTGTAGATCTTGCCCAAAGAATAGAGAGTAAGGATCAAGGAAGAAAGATGCAAGGCTTTCCCTGTAGGGAGAAGAGGGGTATTTTTGAGCTCTTTAGTCTCGTTTATTTTACGAATCTAGTAATTACATTGGGAAGGGAGAGAGTTCTTACATGAGAGGGGTTGAGAGAGAAGAGCACAAAAAGATCTTTAATACATGTCATTAGTTCCTTTATTTATAAAAGATAAAAAGAAATAGTGTAATATTATATAATTATTCTTTCTTTAAGAAGGCCATTACAAGTTGTTTTAATCTTTTGTCGTCAAAGCATATTGCTCGGGATCTCGTCGGCTGGCAAATCGAGCTTTGGTTGGCGGCCAACTAGAAAAATGCTCATCCGGCCAAGGTAGTCGGCTCAGCCGAGGGAGGCCAATTAGAGGTCGGCAGACCAAGGGAGGCTGGCGAGGGAGGGAGAGTGGCCGGCCATGGGCAGCCGGCTGGTTGGCTAAAAAGCTACAGGTCTTGATATTTTTCTCATACATAAAGCCCCCAAATATTTTACTTCTTGCAAGCGAAATTGTAATAATAATGAGAGACCTAAAATATAAAAAAATACTATAAGAATGATTCACTAGCTATACTCCCTTATTTTTTAGTACTTTCCTTGCTCCCTTTTTGGGTCAATTTTTGATGCGTTGATTGGAAAAGAATTTTAGTTGAATTCTATATATGATATCACCTAACTCAAGTCTTACTTCTTGCCTCATCTCATTTGCTTGGTTGGATCGTCACCTCAATTGGGTTGCACCTTTCCTCGGGTCTTAGACGGATCTTGTTGTTGCCTTCGTGGGGTTGGCGAGACTCACTACTGAAATGATTTGTGTCGTACCCTTCGCAGCTATTGGGTAAGGAACCACCTCCGGGGCTTTTTTCGAGTTGAGTTTAAAGACGGATTTTTCGATGCTTTGAGTGTGAGGGACATTTTTTTTTATTTCTCTATTCAAAATTTTTTCTTCATTGGTGTGATCCTCTTCTTGTTGGCAACGCGATCCACACTCACTGCACCAATGTTGAAGCCAGATTTGTCCTATAGATCATGCACATGGAATAAAGAATAAGGACCGAGGGAGAGAGCAGCAAGGCTTGCCCGTAGAGGTGAAGAGGGGTGTTCACATGCTCTCTGGTCGCTTTTAGTTTATGAATCTAGTTATCACAAAAGGAAAGGGAGAGAGTTCTCCGTACATGAAAGAAGTTGAGAGAGAAAAAACCCAACAAAATCCTTAGTAAATGTGATAGTTCCTTCATTTATAAAAGAAAAAGAGAATAACATTACTACTTTTGCTTTAAGGAGTGTGGTATATATTATTTTAGCCTTTTGTCAAAAGAGCATATTGCTCAGGGACCTCATTGGCCGGCAGATTTGGGCTTTAGTCGGCGGCCAACTGGAAAAATGACCATATGGCCAAAGAGGTCGTCCAAGGTGGTCGGTCCGACCAAGGGAGTCTGGTTGGTGGTCAGCTGGCCAAAAGATGGCAACTAGAGAATCAGCCAGCTGGTGATTGACTGACCAAAGAAGGCCAACTGGGGAGGGAGAGTGGTTGGCCATGAGCGACCGACCTGTTAGGCGACTACCGACTGGTTGGCTGAAAAGCTATAGGTCCCGATATTTTCTCTCATACACTAAGATAATCCAGATACCACCATATTATCTTCATGAATGATAAATGCAAATTGCTGTTGATAATAATTAATTTGATGCAAAAAAATATATTTCACATATACCTCTTATAGAGTAGTACCAGAGTTAACCCAAAACCACAACGGAAATACAAATATTATTTCTGAATTCTAAATATTTTACAAATATGTTATGAGGTAAATATACGAAAAATAAACAAAACAATATAAACAATAAAAGGCGTTCGTAAGGGAAGATGAGGTAAACTGCTAGACTGCAGTTGGTGGCTGAGGAAAGAGGGTTGTGGCTATAAGGTGTGAGAATGTAATGGGCAGTCGCTGGAACAGCAAGATAGATTGGGGTGCCAATCAAAACAACAGTGGATTGCTATTTGGGGCTATTAGGCAGCAGGAAAACAACAAAATGAAGGCATTGCGTGCTGCAATAGCGAAGGTGAAGGTTTGGTATAGTGAGTGTAGCGAGGACGACAAAGAATAAGGCGATGGGGACGGCTGGAACTGTAAAAGACAGTAGATCCATGCTGTTCTGAATGGTGACAGCAAGGGTGGCAATGGTAACAACGTCAAACCGCAGCTTGTGAGGTGCAGGAACGCCGTCAAAGGCTGGATTGGCAGCTGCGGTGAAGGCAAAGAGGTGGAGTTGCAGTGGAAGTAAGACGGTCGCCAAGAGGATGGACAAAGAGATAAATATCTTGACAGAGTCGAGCTACAACCGGAGCACCACCCAAACCCGTGAAAACAATCACCACCTCAGATAGGGGACAACTAGAGCACTACATTGACGTCGAATACAACCCTCAAGAGAGAAATTACTCATACAAAACTGAATTTAGATTTCATAAAACATACCCTAACTCAAAACACAATCTCTCATATTTATAAAGAGACATAACATACCTCAAGAATCATTTAAGATAAGAAGTTATCAGATTTCAGATTTGAGGAAATGATTTAAATTAGAAATGACAATAAAAATCAAATTTCTGTTTTTAGGAAATGTTTTAAATTAGGAAGATGAATAAAAATCAGGATTTAGACTTTCAAATAAAGATTTAAATTAAGAAAAGGCCCGAGAAGGAAAAAAGAAAGAGAAAGAAAGAAAAGAAGGGAAAGGACAAGGAAGAAAGGAGGGGAGGTGGGCCCCCTCCAAGAGGACCGATCAGTCCAACTAGGCTGGACTGCGCCCAAACGGTTACCCATGAGCCCCGCGTCACAGAGCATAATAATAATGCATAGAACTTATCCATATCACTATAGAATTCACACCAATAAACCAAGCATAGCATTAACACGATTTTACCAAATAAGGCTTAAAATGAAAATACATCAATTTCTGGCCATGGTGACTACATGTAAAAGCCACAATTAAAGTCATATAATAGTTTTTCAAATTAGTACCACAAGAATAAAATATTTCCACCATTGACAATTGCAACTTGATCTTTACAGCAAAGTTATGGAAATGGGCAATAAAACAAACCTCAAGTTAGAAAAAAATTACAAGTTATGATAAAATTTGCAAAATTTATTTCTGAAGATGCTGATTAGTTTAATTTGGCTGCTTATTACTCTTGTCTTGAACATGGCTTCTTGTTGTGAGGTGCTTTGCTTCCGGGTAAATGCAATCTAGCATATAGTGGCTTTGGTTTTCTTGTTGTCCTATCGAAGCCTCTCACACACAAAAAGCCTACAAAACACAAACATCAATTAAGAATTACTTCCAATGCCCAAAAGAAGTTATGCTATTGGCTCTGTTGTAAGAGTCCATTGTCAGATAAAGAAGGAAGGTAAATGAGTCAAGTTGAGCTCGACTTGGGGTTATTAGAGCTCGACCAGTCTCCTCAATGTCGGGCTTAAACTCAAGTTGGGCAACTCACTAATATATTCCAAAGCCCAAGCTCTTCCGGAGATCGTCCGAGAAGAACCGGAAGTTGCAAGAGCTTGTTGGAGCTCGCTCGCGAAGACATCAATCCAATAGTGAGGAAGTTGAGCAGTTCACTATAGAATGTATCGACGGGTCAAACGACATTTGGTAATGAAATGAAGCTCGTAAAACTACCGCCTCCCTTTAGGATTGGATTAACTAAAGCAGAAAGAAAAAAAATATGGGAATAAGGGTTTCTGATCGAGTTGATTTAGGAGCCAACAAGTCAAACTAACTCGAGCTGAAACTCAAAGCTCGTGTAATATAAAAGCTATAATTCATGCTCAAGCTCATGCTTATAGTTCGAGTCGGCTCACAAGTCAGCTTAGCTCACAACTCTAAGCGAAAGTCATCAAAGTTTGAGTAATAAATTAAAATTCACAAACAATATTAAATGCAATATCTAATTAGATATTAAAATGAAATTGTTGAATATTAAGTAACAATAAATGAATTAAAGTTCAATAAAGCTAAATTTGAAGTTCAATTTAAAAGTAATGACGTAAAGATGTGATAGTCAATTATTCAATAAGATAGACCTAATCTCATAATCAAAATTATATCTTGTGCCATGTGGCCTAGGAATGAATTCATCAAGCTTCTCGACGATGCAATTCCCAATGAGAAATTTAAATTGTTAATTGGTCCAATGAAAAATAGGATAGTTCTGAGAGATTTTGATAATGCGAGCAAGAGGGATCAGTTGAGGAAAGAATGCAGTGACAAGAAAGTAGGAGAGGGCTTGAGAGAGAAAAACACAAGTTTCTGTTATGTGAGTTGATAAAAAAGAGGAGTGGGTAAGCAGGAAAGAGGGAGAGAGCATGAGACATAGATTAATTCAGGAGAGAAGCTTGAGAGATGATCGGGATGTACATTGAGAAACAAGAACAATATAAAAGATCAGGGTTTAAAGAAACTAAAACTTGAGATAGAGGATGGAGAAAGTTGAGGAGAAAGGAGAGATAATAATTGAGAAGGAAGGCTACATACCAAGATAAGAAATAGCAAGCTCATCATACTTCAAAATACAATGTTGTTGAAATCCGGGTAGGGGTGTAACTGAGCTAAACTGACACGAGCTCCGCTCAATAAGTGCCTTGTAAGTTGAGTACGGTGAGCTAATAAATCAAGCTCAAACTAGCCTCGACTCAACTCGTTAGCCCAATAGTTGATTCGTTTAAAGATATATTAATAAATATAATATAAATCAAGAATTTAACTTTAAAGTATTAAAAATCATGAAATAATGATATTTTGCATTTCATATCAAAATATTTCTAATTATCGATCTCTTAATTGCTCGTTAAATTCATCGTTTTATTATAATACTAGTTTAAATTAATATTTTTTTCTCTTTCTTGATTAAAAAGCCGGCCCATGAGCAGACTTAAGCTCAAGTCAATTAATTAATGAAGCTCAAACTCAAGTCAAATGTGATTAAACCTTGACTCGACTCGACTCAACACATTTACACCCCTAGATCCAGTCGTTCACCATAACTGAGCATTGAACAAATTTTAGCATGTATTTGCATACCTTTTGAGAAGCAGTACTGAATGGGTTCTGTGGCAGTAAAACCCAATATTAAGAAATGGCATGTCAGCAATGAATAAGAATGAGAATTTAAACTTCTCTAAATATAAGAACCAAAACTGCACTACATCTAAATATTGAAAATATCAAGGTTCCGAAGTATAAGGTCTTTATTCGAAGATTCCAAAGCCAATTCTGAGGAATATGAATGGAGGGCACAACTAGAATCATGATCTGCATAGACCTACAGGGAAAGCCTTTTATAGAGTACAATAAAGTGGAGGATGCCCATTAATGAGGAAAATGGTTAAAACTCAAGATGTTCTCATCTTCAATCATTACTTACCTCATTACAGACCTACATGGAAAGCCATTCAGTGGAAATCTCCCTCTCATGGCAGTTCGACATGGTATCAGCTCAAGATTAAACTTTCATGAAGTAACAAAAACGGCACAAAAGAGAGGAGGTAATAAGGACTAATAAGATAGTTTGTAGAAGCAATGTTAAAGGAACAGAAAAGAGAAGGGACATTTACATACACACCACCCAATTCATATCACTTTCATATCATATCAAAAATACCAACATTTCAACTTTAAAAAAGCAACATGTCTTTTCAAGCAAAGGTAAGGCAGAATGTATGTAAAAAATGAAATTTAGGAGTTTGATATGTGAATACATAAGAATCGAGTGGTACTCAAAAAAAAAAAAAAAAAAGGAGACGCAGCACCCTATAAACAGTAAGTTTCCTACAAAAAGCAGGCATGAATATCTTGCAGATTCAAAAAATAAAATTTTTTGAATATGACTGTCATACAAATATAAAGAGAGCACATTTCATCAATCAGAAAAGAGAATTGTAAGTAATGGTTCAATCTCATTATCACTTAATTCTGAACACCTGTAACCTCATCCACAAATCAATAATTGGTAATAACTTTCTAGAACGATAGAAAATTTCAAAGTCATTGCTTGGTCCTACAAAGTTTATGAGTAGTATCAATTAAATTACTTTATTTTAGCAATTCTCTTAGATCCTTGTGCCTGCAACATTTCATGATTTTCAAAAACCACATTAAGAATTACGGATGCCAAATATTCTTGTTTTTCCAACAGATCAATCCAAGATCACGCATTTAAAAGATTAGTTTGCATGTATCGGTTTCTCTTCTACTGTGACAACTTACAAGCAGAGCATGTGTTTCTCTCACAGAGCCATCCGGTCTCATGCGCTTCATAGCATGATTGTTGTGGCTCTATTGACTGCAAAGTTTCACCCGATATTTTACATCAATCAGAGGAAAAATAATCAAATTCAAAGCTAAAACATAGATCTCGACACGTTTAAATCCTCCTTTTTTTTCCTTGCCTGGAGTCCATATGGAAGAGATATGGGGATGGATCATCAGGCTTTCTTTGATCCATCTGAAAAACATTAAAAATGTGGTTATAAATAGAAATATCTTAAAATGATGATTTTAATTGTATTGGTAGTAACATTTAATATTATGTTGCAAAAGCAGATGACGGCCTTCGATGCAACGTTTAGATTGCACCTATTGTGATCAAGTCATGGTTCAAATCACAAAATTAGCCTCTAAGAGAAAGCAAAAGGCTGCCGACATCCACCCGGCGCTAGACTTGCAGTTGGTAGGGTCCACTGGCTCAATTATTTTAAGAGGCATTTACATACATGCCACACAATTCTTATGTATTTACATATCTCACACCTAAACTTTCATATTTACACACATATCACTCAAATCTTTAATATCACATTAAAAATAGCACTATTACCATTTTTTAAAAGTAGAATCCACATTTTCATTTATTGGTTTAAAGCAACAAAGTGCTATGTATGTCACATATGAAATTTTAGTAAATTGCGTGCTAGAAATGTAAATTTCTCTTATTTTTAAAAGAAATACACATGGCATACCTCCTTAAGAAGAACATGTGATTCTGGAAGCTCATATTTGCTGAGTGAGACAATTGAAATAAGAGAGTTGTTAGCAAAGTAACCCTTTAATTTTAAATAAAAGATAAAATTGGATATTGAGGCGTATAAAGAAACATACACGTGATGCTCAGTGCGAAGGTCACTTATATGCTTTAACTTGCAGACTCGGATAAAGGCAGCTTGTGCACTTAACTGAACTAATGCCTTGGATATATCATCATCAGGGATCTTCATCTCATTTGCATGTCTTCATCTCATTTTCATGCATAACATTCTGTAAATTATGTCCAAACTGCTCCGAAGCGAGCTTTATTGTAGGAATTTCATCATCTTCATAGAATGTATCTTCTATGTCTGCATCTCAAATCTGCAATGCTCCACGAGGTGCTGATGGTGGTGGCTCCAAAATCTGCAACGCTCCACGAGGTGCTGATAGTGGTGGCTCCTATATGATGGGAGAGGGCGGATACTCGATCGCTGGATCACAATTATGAAGAAAAACTGTAGAGACAAGGCGATCATTATACTGAAGTTGTGATTTTGGGTTAAGGAGCCACTCAAAGGAGCACCGGGAAATAATGTGGTTTTAAATTGCTTGTCCTTCGGTGATGGCACTTCAAGCACCGGAGGAGCTACATTAGTAGATGAATAGTTTTCTCCCTCCCTCATCTCCCACCTCAACTACTTCCATTCTAAATTCAATTCATAGTTGACACAATGACCAAAGGATAAGATCCTCAATTAGGTCCATTTGATAAACCTCCATTTACCATCAACCATTTTTGTTAAAAAAAAAGAGGAAAGAATGAAGAGGAAAGAATGAAGGAATAAACTATATTAAAAAAATAAAAAAAAAACTCTTAAGCTGCTCATGAAAGAAGCCATGTTGTAACTTCAAGTGGTTTCAGTGTGCTGCTCTGAGTAGATTAAACTGCTACTTTCTCGAATGATGTCGCTTAACATTTAACAACAGA
>NW_018164875.1:309355-319552 GCF_001263595.1 Phalaenopsis equestris
ATATACAAATTTGTCCATTGCAATCTCTTAAATAACACAAATCACTTCTATCACCCTCTCTTTCATGTGAGAGTTATTCACGTGCCAAATACTTCCCATGAAATTAGATGTATAGCCTCGCCCTTCGATGTCAGTTCCCCTCTAAAGATTAAAGTCTAACATTTATAGAGATCTCGCCTTAGGAGTTCAATCATTGCACCATCAATAAGAATTGTTTTAACATTTAAAATCTTTATCAATAGTTTTAATGACATAAAATATGTTGCTAAGTGTTGAAGTCAAATTTGTCTGGTAGATCTTGCCCAAAGAATAGCGAGTAGGGATCAAGGAAGAAAGAAGCAAGGCTTTTCCTGTAGGGAGAAGAGGGGTATTCTCGAGCTCTTTAGTCCCGTTTATTTTACGAATCCAGTGATTACATTGGGAAGGGAGAGAGTTCTTCTTACATGAGAGGGGTTGAAAGTGAAGAGCACAAAAAGATATTTAATACATGTCATTAGTTCCTTTACTTATAAAAGATAAAAAGAAAGAATGCAATATTATATAATTATTCTTTCTTTAAGAAGGCCATTACAAGTTGTTTTAATCTTTTGTCGTCAAAGCATATTGCTCGGGATCTCGTCGGCTGGAGATCTTGTCGGCTTGCAAATCGAGCTTTGGTTGGCGGCCAACTGGAAATATGCTCATCCGGCCAAGGTAGTCGGCTCGCCCGAGGGAGGCCAACTGGTGGTCGGGAGGCCAACTGGTGGTCTGCAGACCAAGGTTGGTCGACTAGGGAGGGAGAGTGGCCGGCCATGGGCAGCCGGCTGGTTGGCTAAAAAGCTACAGGTTTCGATATTTTTCTCATACATAAAGCCCCCGAATCTTTTACTTCTTGCAAGCGAAATTGCAATAATAATGAGAGACCTAAAATATAAAAAATACGATAAGAATGATTCACTAGCTATACTTCCTTATTTTTTAGTACTTTCCTTGCTCCCTTTTTTAGTCAATTTTTGATGTGTTGATTGGAGAAGATTTTCAGTTGAATTCTAGATATGATATTACCTAACTCAAGTCTTACTCCTAGCCCCATCTCATTTGCTCAGTTGGATCGTCACCTCGATTGGGCTGCACCTTTCGTCGGGTCTTAGATGGATATTGTTGCTGCCTTCGTGGGGTTGCCGAGACTCACTACTGTAATGATTTGTGTTGTACCATTCGCAGAACTTATTACTATTAGGTAAGGAACCACCTCCGGAGCTTTTTTCGAGTTAAGTTTAAAGACGGATTTTTGGATGCTTTGAGTGTGAGGGACATTTTTTTTTCTCTATTCAAAATTTTTTCTTCATTGGTGTGATCCTCTTCTTGTTGGCAACGCGATCCACACTCACTGCACCAATGTTGAAGCCAGATTTGTCCTATAGTTATAGATCATGAACATGGAATAAATAATAAGGACCGAGGGAGAGAGCAGCAAAGCTTGCCGGTAGAGGTGAAGAGGGGTGTTCACAGGCTCTCTGGTCGCTTTTAGTTTATGAATCTAGTATTACAATGGGAAGGGGAGAGAGATCTCCGTACATGAAAGGAGTTGAGAGAGAAAAAAACCCAACAAAATCCTTAGTAAATGTCATAGTTCCTCCATTTATAGAAAAAAAAAATAACATTACTACTCTTGCTTTAAGAAGTGTGGTATATGTTATTTTAGCCTTTTGTCGAAAGTGCATATTGCTCAGGACCTCATTGACAGGCAGATTTGGGCTTTAGTCGGCGGCCAATTGGAAAAATGACCATATGGCCAAAGAGGTCGTCCAAGGTGGTCAGTGCGGCCAAGGGAGTCTGGCTGGTGGTCAGCTGGCCAAAAGATGGCAACTAGGGAATCAGTCGGCTGGTGGTTGACTGACCAAAGGAGGCCAACTGGGGAGGGAGAGTGCCTGGCCATGATCGACCGACCTATTAGACAACTACCGACTGGTTGACTGAAAAGCTACATGTCCCGATATTTTCTCTCATACACTAAGATAATCCAGATACCACCATATTATATTCATGAATGATAAATGCAAATTGCTATTGATAATAATTAATTTGATGCAAAAAATATATTCCACATATACCTCTTGGTACCAGAGTTAACCCAAACCACAACGGAAATACAAATATTATTTCTAAATTCTAAATATTTTACAAATATGTTACGAGAAAGTAGTAAATATACAAAAAATAAACGAAACAACATAAACAATAAAAGGCGTTAGTAAGGGACGATGAGGAGGTAAACTGCTAGACTGCAATTGGTGGCTGAGGAAAGAGGGTTGTGGCTATAAGGTGTGAGAATGTAATGGGCAGTCGTTGGAACAACAAGACAGCTTGGGGTGCCAATCAAAACAATAGTCGATTGCTATTTTAAGCTATTGAACAGCAGGAAAACAACAAAACGAAGGCGTTGCGTGCTGCAGTATCGAAGGTGAAGGTTTGGTACAGTGAGGGCAGCGAGGACGACAAAGAATAAGGAGATGGGGGCAGCTGGAACTGTAAAAGACAGTAGATCCATGCTATTCTGAACGGTGACAACAAGGGTGGCATTGGTAACAACATCAAACCGCAACTGGTGAGGTGCAGGAACATCGTTGAAGGCTGGATTGGCAACTGCGGTGAAGGCCAAAGAGGTGGAGTTGCGGTGGAAGTAAGACGGTCGCCAGGAGGATGGACAAAGAGATAAATATCTTGACAGTCGAGCTACAGCCGGAGCACCACCCAAACCCGTGAAAACAATCCCCACCTCAAGAAGGGGACAACTAGAACACTACGTTGACGTCGAATACAACCATCAAGAGAGAAATTACTCATACAATACTAAATTTAAATTTCATAAAACATACCCTAACTCAAAACACAACCTCTCCTATTTACAAAGAGACATAACCTACCTTAAGAAACATTTAAGATAAGAAGTAATCAGATTTCAGATTTGAGGAAATGATTTAAATTAGAAAGGACAATAAAAATCAAATTTTCGTTTTTAGGAAAGGTTTTAAATTAGGAATATGAATAAAAATCAGGATTTAGACTTTCAAATAAAGATTTAAATTAAGAAAAGGCACGAGAAGGAAAAAAGAAAGAGAAAAAAAGAAAAGAAGGGAAAGGACAGGGAAGAAAGGAGGGGAGGTGGGCCCCCCTCCAAGAGGACCGGTTAGTCCAACTGGGCTGGACTGCGCCCAAACGGTTACCCATGAGCCCCGCGTCATAGAGCATAATGATAATGCATAGAACTTATCCATATCACTATAGAATTCACACCAATAAACCAAGCATAGCATTAACACGATTTTACCAAATAAGGCTTAAAATGAAAATACATCAATTTCTGGCCATGGTGACTACATGTAAAAGCCACAATTAAAGTCATATAATAGTTTTTCAAATTAGTACCACAAGAATAAAATATTTCCACCATTGACAATTGCAACTTGATCTTTACAGCAAAGTTATGGAAATGGGCAATAAAACAAACCTCAAGTTAGAAAAAAATTACAAGTTATGATAAAATTTGCAAAACTTATTTCTGAAGATGCTGATTAGTTTAATTTGGCTGCTTATTACTCTTGTCTTGCACATGGCTTCTTGTTGTGAGGTGCTTTGCTTCCGGGTAAATGCAATCTAGCATATAGTGGCTTTGGTTTTCTTGTTGTCCTATCGAAGCCTCTCACACACAAAAAGCCTACAAAACACAAACATCAATTAAGAATTACTTCCAATGCCCAAAAGAAGTTATGCTATTGGCTCTGTTGTAAGAGTCCATTGTCAGATAAAGAAGGAATGTAAATGAGTCAAGTTGAGCTCGACTTGGGGTTAATTAGAGCTCGACCAGTCTCCTCAATGTCGGGCTTAAACTCAAGTTGGGCAACTCACTAATATATTCCAAAGCCCAAGCTCTTCCGGAGATCGTCCGAGAAGATACGGAAGTTGCAAGAGCTTGTTGGAGCTCGCTGGCGAAGACATCGATCCAATAGTGAGGAAGTTGAGCAGTTTCCTATAGCAAGTATCGATGGGTCAAACGACATTTGGTATGAAGCTCGTAAAACTGCCGCCTCCCTTTAGGATTGGATTAACTAAAGCAGGAAGAAAAAAATATTGGACTAAGGGTTTCTGATCGAGTTGATTTGAGAGCCAACAAGTCAAACTAACTCGAGCTCAAACTCAAAGCTCGTGTAATATAAAAGCTATAATTCATGCTCAAGCTCATGCTTATAGTTCGAGTCGGCTCACAAGTCAGCTTAGCTCACAACTCTAAGCGAAAGTCATCGAAGTTTGAGTAAACTTAAATTAAAATTCACAAACAATATTAAATGCAATATCTAATTAGATATTAAAATGAAATAGTTGAATACTAAGTAACAATAAATGAATTAAAGTTCAATAAAGCTAAATTTGAAGTTCAATTTAAAAGTAATGACGTAAAGATGTGATAGTCAATTATTCAATTAGATAGACCTAATCTCAGAATCAAAATTATAACTTGTGCCATGTGGCCTAGGAATTAATTCATCAAGCTTCTCGACAAAACAATTCCCAATGAGAAATTTAAATTGTTAATTGGTCCAATGAAAAATGGGATAGTTCTAAGAGATTTTGATAATGTGAGCAAGAGGGATCAGTTGAGCAAAGAATGCAGTGACAAGAAGGTAGGAGAGGGCTTGAGAGAGAAAAACACAAGTTTCTGTTATGTGAGTTGATAAAAAAGAGGAGTGGGTAAGCAGGAAAGAGGGAGAGAGCATGAGACATAGATTAATTCAGGAGAGAAGCTTGAGAGATGATCGGGATGTACATTGAGAAACAAGAACAATATAAAAGATCAGGGTTTAAAGAAACTAAAACTTGAGATAGAGGATGGAGAAAGTTGAGGAGAAAGGAGAGATAATAATTGAGAAGGAAGGCTACATACCAAGATAAGAAATAGCAAGCTCATCATACTTCAAAATACAATGTTGTTGAAATCCGGGTAGGGGTGTAACTAAGTTAAACTGACACGAGCTCCGCTCAATAAGTGCCTTGTGAGTTGAGTACGATGAGCTAACAAGCCAAGCTCAAACTAGCCTCAACTCAACAGGTTAGCCCAATAGTTGATTCGTTTAAAGATATATTAATAAATATAATATAAATCAAGAATTTAACTTTAAAGTATTAAAAATCATGAAATAATGATATTTTGCATTTCATATCAAAAGATTTCTAATTATCAATCTCTTAATTGCTCGTTAAATTCATTGTCTTATTATAATACTAGCTTAAATTAATATTTTTTTCTCTTTCCTGATTAAAAAGTCGGCTCATGAGCCTACTTCAACTAGTAGACTTAAGCTCAAGTCGATTAATTAATGAACCTCAAACTCAAGCCAAATGTGATTCAACCTCGACTCGACTCGACTCAACACATTTACACCCCTCGATCCAGTCGTTCACCATAACTGAGCATTGAACAAATTTTAGCATGTATTTGCATACCTTTTGAGAAGCAGTACTGAATGGGTTCTGTGGCAGTAAAACCCAATATTAAGAAATGGCATGTCAGCAATGAATAAGAATGAGAATTTAAACATCTCTAAATATAAGAACCAAAACTGCACTACATCTAAATATTGAAAATATCGAGGTTCCGAAGTATAAGGTCTTTATTCAAAGATTCCAAAGCCAACTCTGAGGAACATGCATGGAGGGCACGACTAGAATCATGATCTGCAAAGACCTACAGGGGAAGCCTTTGATACAGAACAATAAAGTGGAGGATGCCCATTAATGAGGAAAATGGTCAAAATTCCAGATGTTCGCATCTTCAATCATTACTTACCACATTACAGACCTACAGGGAAAGCCATTCAGTGGAAATCTCCCTCTCATGGCAGTTCGACATGGTATCAGCTCAAGATTAAACTTTCATGAAGTAACAAAAACGGCACAAAAGAGAGGAGGTAATAAGGACTAATAAGATAGTTTGTAGAAGCAATGTTAAAGGAACAGAAAAGAGAAGGGACATTTACATACACACCACCCAATTCATATCACTTTCATATCATATCAAAAATACCAACATTTCAACTTTAAATAAGAGCTCGACTTGGGGTGGCATGTATGTAAAAATTGAAGTTTTGTGTTAGATATGTAAATACATAATAATTTAGTGGTATGTATGTAAATCTTCCAAAGAAAAAATGGCAGAAACCAAAAAAAAAATCACCTATAAACAGTAAATTTACTACAAAAAGCAGGCATGAATGAATATTTTGCCGGTTCAATAAATTTTTTTTTTTTTTTGAATATGACTGTTATAGAAATATAAAGAGGTGCGCATTTCATCAATCAAATAAGAGAATTGTACCAATGGAAATATGTTTCAATATCATTATCACTTAATTCTGACCACCTGTAACCTCATCCACAAATCAATAATTGGTAATAACTTTCTAGAACAATAGAAATTTTTAAAGTCATTGCTTGGTCCTACAAAGTTTATGAGTAGTATCAATTAAATTACTTTATTTTAGCAATTCTCTTAGATCCTTGTGTCTGCAACATTTCATGATTTTCAAAAACCACATTAAGAATTACGGATGCCAAATATTCTTGTTTTTCCAACAGATCAATCCAAGATCACGCGTTTAAAAGATTAGTTTGCATGTATCTATTTCTCTTCTACTGTTACAACTTACAAGCAGAGCATGTGTTTCTCTCACAGAGCCATCTGGTCTCATGTGCTTCATAGCATGATTGTGGTGGCTCTATTGACTGCAAAGTTTCACCCGATATTTTACATCAATCAGAGGAAAAATAATCAAATTCAAAGCTAAAAACATAGATCTCGATATGTTTAAATCCTCCTTTTTTTTCCTTGCCTGGAGTCCATATGGAAGAGATATGGGGATGGATCATCAGGCTTTCTTTGATCCATCTGAAAAACATTAAAAATGTGGTTATAAATAGAAATATCTTAAAATGATGATTTTAATTGTATTGGTAGTAACATTTAATATTATGTTGCAAAAGCAGATGACGGCCTTCGATGCAACGTTTAGATTGCACCTATTGTGATCAAGTCATGGTTCAAATCACAAAATTAGCCTCTAAGAGAAAGCAAAAGGCTGCCGACATCCACCCGGCGCTAGACTTGCAGTTGGTAGGGTCCACTGGCTCAATTATTTTAAGAGGCATTTACATACATGCCACACAATTCTTATGTATTTACATATCTCACACCTAAACTTTCATATTTACACACATATCACTCAAATCTTTAATATCACATTAAAAATAGCACTATTACCATTTTTTAAAAGTAGAATCCACATTTTCATTTATTGGTTTAAAGCAACAAAGTGCTATGTATGTCACATATGAAATTTTAGTAAATTGCGTGCTAGAAATGTAAATTTCTCTTATTTTTAAAAGAAATACACATGGCATACCTCCTTAAGAAGAACATGTGATTCTGGAAGCTCATATTTGCTGAGTGAGACAATTGAAATAAGAGAGTTGTTAGCAAAGTAACCCTTTAATTTTAAATAAAAGATAAAATTGGATATTGAGGCGTATAAAGAAACATACACGTGATGCTCAGAGCGAAGGTCACTTGTATGCTTTAACCTGCAGACTCGGATAAAGGCAGCTTGTGCACTTAGCTGAACTAATGCCTTGGATATATCATCATCAGGGATCTTCATCTCATTTTCATGCATAACATTCTGTAAATTATGTCCAAACTGCTCCGAAGCGAGCTTTATTGTAGGAATTTCATCATCTTCATAGAATGTATCTTCTATGTCTGCATCTCAAATCTGCAATGCTCCACGAGGTGCTGATGGTGGTGGCTCCTCTATGATGGGAGAGGGCAGATACTCGCTCACTGGTTCACAATTATGAAGAAAAACTCTAGAGACAAGGCGATTATTATACTGAAGTTGTGGTTTTGGGTTAAGGGAACTACAGCCACTCAAAGGAGCACCGGGAAATAATGAGGTTTTAAATTGCTCGTCCTTCGATGCTTGAAGTGCAAACACCGGAGGAGCTACATTAGTAGATGAATAGTTTTCTCCCTCCCTCATCTCCCACCTCAACTACTTCCATTCTAAATTCAATTCATAGTTGACACAATGACCAAAGGATAAGATCCTCAATTAGGTCCATTTGATAAACCTCCATTTACCATCAACCATTTTTGTTAAAAAAAAAGAGGAAAGAATGAAGGAATAAAATATATTAAAAAAATAAAAAAAACTCTTAAGCTGCTCATGAAAGAAGCCATGCTGTAACCTCAAGTGGTTTCAGTATGCCACTCTGAGTAGATTAAACTGCAACTTAAATTCTCGAATGATGTCGCTTAACATTTAACAACAGAGAGAATAGGAAACTCATGAAATAATCTTATGGAAAGATTCATTTCTACAATCAAGTTTTTATTTCTGAAATATGAACTTGAATTCAATAAAATGAATGCCTTCAAAATTCCTCAAATTTTACTTTGACATTCAAAATAATTGCAAGCAAAAAAACATGACTTTCTAAAACATATTTTCCACCCACAATCACCCAAATGAATGCTTATTGAAAAAATTGTTTGCCAATATTTTCAAAGTAACATTATCAAAATAATAATTTACTTGATGTTTTCGCATCAAGTTATTTCTCTCTCATGAATGAAAATAATTGAAATTATATTCTTTAGAAAATGGCATTAATAAATTTATTATAAAGAAAAAAAATTTGATTAAAAACAATATCTATAAGGAAGCTATGGAAGAAACATCCTTTCACCCCACTATTTCTCAATACCCAAGTAGGAATTAAATACGCAACCAAAGAATGGAAAAAGAATGTCATTTATTATTTTTAAAAAGAGGCGTTTACATACATACCGCCCAATTCCTATGTATTTATGTATTCAACACCTAAACTCTGCATTTTACATTTATAACACCCAAATCTTTCACAGGGTGGCATATAAAAAGTAAAAATTGAAATTTAGGTGTTAGATATATGTAAATACATCAGCATTGAGTGGTATGTATGTATGTAAATCTCCCAACTTCTAAAAAGTGAAAATCCCATTTTTATGCATAGGTAAGGTGGAATACACAAAAAAATTGAAATTTTGAATTAAGTGGTATGTATTGAAATTCCGTTAAAAAAATGAAAATGATAAAAAATCAATTTTAATAATCAAATTGATTTAAATATAATAACTAAAAAAAAATTCTAAGACCACTTCTAGATGAAACAAATATATACCACTCTTCTCATTATAATTCTACACTTAATTATATAGATAATTGCAGCTATCCAAAACAGACCAACGAAAAGCAGTTAGCAGCAGAAGAAGAAAAACATCATGCAATCTAAGGAAAAAAAAAATCCCAAACACTCAATAATATTCGGCAGCTTTCCTTAAAGTAGATTATGAATCAAACCATCCATAGTCCAATCAAGTATTTAAGATTTCTAGAGAAAGCAGCTGCAGAAAAGATAGAGCTAATAGAGAGTTGTTTATCAGATTCTTTATTTCCTAAAAAGACAAAATTTTCCATTAGTGAGGAAATTTAAATTGTTGATGAAGATAATTTTCTTAGCTAGAATGGCATGGTTCTGTTTTTCTTTACATTTGATGTTGCTATTACAGATTTTTTTTTTATTATTCTTAAGAAGTTGCATAAAAACTTTCTTATAAATACAAAGTTCTTACAAATTTGAATGTGAAAGTCTCAACAACATAAAAATTTATGAAAATAACAAAAAAATATAGCCAAAAAGAAGAAATTTAACAGTTGTCAATTATAATTTCTGAAAATTTAATAAGAGGGAGGTTCTAAACTTAAATACTCATCACCACTTGCTTTATAGTTTCGGCACTCCTTGCTTTAAATTTTGATTCGACGGCTAATCTTGGGTGTTTATAACCAATGTTCACAAGCCTTAGAGTAGTAGAGGGCTATATCACCTTGGGATTGGGGTCTCCTACCTAATAAAGAACGCCAATTAAGTTAAAAAATGTGGCTATGTTGGCGGCTACGATCACCATTGGACATCAACATATAAGCCCATAAAAAGGCAATTATAGTTGCACGAGGAAGGCTTGTATTGTAGCGGTCCAACAAAATTCAATGTGGTTGATTCAAGCTTGGCTCATTTCCACCATTCTCACAAAAGATTGGCATTTCATGGCACTCAAGGATT
>NW_018164875.1:324998-356296 GCF_001263595.1 Phalaenopsis equestris
GCGGAGAAGAAGGCGACGGGCATGGAGACGATAGATAGCAGTGAAGCTGCTAAGAAGTATGGTGGAAGGTTCATGTTCTAAAAGGAATGGTTTATGTCGAGTATTAGGGGTGAATTAATCTATGTTATGTGAAATTCTATGTAATAGGCTAATCAAGTGTGTTATGATGGGAAAATTTTTGTGTGCGGATGATCGATGATCGTATGTTCGAATGACGGTTCAGACGTGATTGTGCCGTCAGGATCGCACAACGTCCTATTTAGACCGTCATCTAGACATGAAGTCTACCCATGCAACAATTTCTCCTTATGACATTAATCATGTGACCATATATAAAAGGGTTTCAATCTTCGTCAATCTTGATTCAAACTCGGCTTTAAATTTGCATTGAACCACGGTTGAATCATCACTCATACTCACACTTAATTATTCAAACAAATTATTTAACCTCATGTTGAATATTGATTTGTCCGTGATTCATTCAATCGTCCTTTTGCCCTCCTCGTGGCTCGGTTGACTTTGACTTTGTAGCCTTTGGCTTGAATGATTGCACTCGGTCGGATAAATTACCTCATGTCTTATGTTGGTTGGCTTACATTCATCGTACTCTTCTCATCTGTATCGTTAGATCTCACCAGGATTGGTGCCGACACTTCATGTTGGTTTGTTTTCGAACCGTTTAAAATGTGAACCACATTCAATCCTTTCCTTCAATCCTTTCCGTTGCTCCGGACAAAAAACATATCTTCACATTTTCACAAGTTGTTGACCTCATCAATCATCCCAACCTCTTTAAATTAACAAACGAGCCAAACATTAGTTATTCGCGAAAAAAGAGCCATTTTGACGAAAAATTATTTCATACGGACACCACATGCAAAAATTCATGCGGTATCCAATCTCCACCATTGATCACAGCGTTTTTATTTTTTATTTTTAAAAAAAATTATATACAGCCGGAGCATTCCTCTACCTTAATATTTTTTCTATAAATACAGGCTGCGAGTTCCTCTCCATTCCTAAACCCTCCTCTTCCCAGCCTTCTTCCCAACTCTCTCCCCCATGTCTGAAAGGATGGGCTTCCGGTTTCACACCAAAACCAACCATGGCCCGCTTGCCAGCGCCATCGACCCACCAAAGCCCGACCTCGAGCCCGTTAAACAGCCCAACTCACATCAAAGCTCCGCCAACTCCTACGGCGGGCGAAGGTTGGGCTTTCCGAGCTCCATGTTCCAAAAAAGTGAGAGGAATATTGGTCGGCCCGATCCGACTGTGATCACTGATGGGGGTTGGGTCTGGCCCAGCCCAAACGGCGGGAGCTTGCCACCGGATACTTCTGCTGCCAAAAACGGAAGATCGCCCGGGGTGATCGGCGGCGGGGGGAAGAAAGGGGGGTGGGGGAAAATTTTTGTGTGCGGATGATCGATGATCGTATGTTCGAATGACGGTTCAGACGTGATTGTGCCGTCAGGATCGCACAACGTCCTATTTAGACCGTCATCTAGACATGAAGTCTACCCATGCAACAATTTCTCCTTATGACATTAATCATGTGACCATATATAAAAGGGTTTCAATCTTCGTCAATCTTGATTCAAACTCGGCTTTAAATTTGCATTGAACCACGGTTGAATCATCACTCATACTCACACTTAATTATTCAAACAAATTATTTAACCTCATGTTGAATATTGATTTGTCCGTGATTCATTCAATCGTCCTTTTGCCCTCCTCGTGGCTCGGTTGACTTTGACTTTGTAGCCTTTGGCTTGAATGATTGCACTCGGTCGGATAAATTACCTCATGTCTTATGTTGGTTGGCTTACATTCATCGTACTTTTCTCATCTGTATCGTTAGATCTCACCAGGATTGGCGCCGAAACTTCATGTTGGTTTGTGTTCGAACCGTTTGAAATGTGAACCACATTCAATCCTTTCTGTTGCTCCGGACAAAAAACATATCTTCACCTTTTCACAAGTTGTTGACCTCATCAATCATCCCAACAACGAGCCAACATTAGAAACCACCCTTCTTCTCCTTCTTGCATAGCTCTTCGCCTCATTGACGCCTTCCGCCATTGCCATTTTTCTCTCAAGACAATATATTGAGGCATATAAAATCGAAATACACCATTATAACTATTAAAATTAAGAAAAAAGGTATATAATTTCTCCCTTATTGTTCCCCGGTCTACTTTTTTTCACTGGTAAATGACTGAAAGCATGGAGCTCCTCTTACCCTCTATAACAAAGATTTTTCTTGATTATTCAATTTAATTTTTTAAATTCATCATAATTTTTCTTCTTCTTTAATTCTGTATTCTCGATTTTCATTTCCAATCTTTTACTTTGCCGTGTTGATTGTAATATTGTAATGACAAAAACTTTCTCGCAGTCTAATAAACGGCCTTGATTTATTCTCAATTCGAAGGACCCGTCCTCGATCAAGTTGTTTGGGATGAAGATTCATAATTCTGATTTTTATTTGCAGCTGTGAAAATTGCTTATGATCCCTAATGACAAACTTTCTCACAGTCTAATAAACGGCCTTGATTTATTCTCTCGATCAAGCTGTTTGGGATGAAGATTCATAGTTCTAATTTTTATTTGCAGCTGTGAAAATTGCTTATGATCCATTTAACCATGGTTTGTTCTATTAATTTTATATGGTTGAGTAAATCATGTACTCAAGTACAACACAAAGTTGAAGATTGAGGAAAGTTATAAAAAATATTCATGATCATTAGTCAATTACATACCCTTACATGCAAACTAGTTACAATTGTTTGAACTATGGCAACATGCATGCACAAAATAACCATGGTTTGTTCTATTAATTTTATATGGTTGAGTAAATCATGTACTCAAGTACAACACAGTTGAAGATTGAGGAAAGTTATAAAAAATATTCATGATCATTAGTCAATTACATACCCTTACATGCAAACTAGTTACAATTGTTTGAACTATGGCAACATGCATGCACAAAATAACCATGGTTTGTTCTATTAATTTTATATGGTTGAGTAAATCATGTACTCAAGTACAACACAAAGTTGAAGATTGAGGAAAGTTATAAAAAATATTCATGATCATTAGTCAATTACATACCCTTACATGCAAACTAGTTACAATTGTTTGAACTATGGCAACATGCATGCACTGAATGATTTACTTTTATTAACAGAAAACATAATAAATACAATGAGTAAAGTGCCAAAATAATCTTCTAACTATTTACATGAGGCTATTTCAGTCCCATAATTTATAGAAATGTCAAAATAGTTCCCAACAATTTAAAATAAAGACTATTTCAATGACAATTTAAGGAATCCAGGGATTATTTTGACATTTTTATAAATTCTGTGACTAAAACAACTGCATATAAATAATCAGGGACTATTTTGATCTGTAAAAACAATAATACAGCTGAAAATTAGACCCATAAATAAGAGAAGTTAAATAATAACACATATAATAGTCGCAATTTGCATTTTTACCCTTCCAATGTTTCCGGTGAATAGGTGATGTTAGATTCAAATTACAAGTTTTTGCAACAATTAAATATATACAAGTTCGTTTTAGGCTTCCCAGGAGCAACACGACGAGTCAAAGTCCTCATTGTAACAAACTCCTCAGCAGCAGAAGGATGGATACCGACCTGCAGCAGTATGGCAACGATAATGAATACAATCCATAAAAAATTTAGTCATTAAAATGAAGAATTGCCTTTTGAAGGAAAAATTATTGCGTCCGGAGGTCTACAACTTAGACGTTAAAATGAAGAATTGCCTTTTGAAGGAAAAATTATTGCGTCCGGAGGTCTACAACTTAGACGTCTGGATGACCAACCACAGACCGTCATGTCGCCCGCCGATAAGGTGTGTGGCGATGTGGTGGCTAGTGGTTGGCCGGACGCAATTTTTTCTCCTTTTGAAGGTTTATGTGATGTGAGAACATTGAGCAGAAAGATTTTACCAGCAATTTACATACCACACAATATCTATGTAATATAACTAAAACTTAAAACATTCTTTATTATTACGCGCATACCGCTTAAATATTTAACATTATATAAAAAAACATCACATCATTATCTTTTTAAAAGTGAAATGCATATTTTCATGCACAAGTCTCTGAAAACAAGGTGTTATAAATGTAAATATCAAGTTTTAGGTGTTAGGTATGCAACTACATAAGAATTGTGCGGCATGCATGCAATAATAGCATCCTTGATGTCATCGGCCATGCCACTGATCATACCATGAAGGAATTTAAAGCGGCATGATTAGTGCAAGTATAAAGTTCAACAGATGGAGTATGCATGCAATAATAGCATCCTTGATATCATCGGCCATGCCACTGATCATACCAGGAAGGAATTTAAAGTGGCATGATTAGTGCAAGTATAAAGTTCAACAGATGGGAGAGGACCGAGGATAAGGTGAGTTAAAAACTATCCTGATCTAACAAAATATGGAGCATTTACATACATACCACACAATTTTTATATGCATACATATCTAACGCCTAAAATTTGATATTTACATACATATCACTCAAATCTTAGACATTACAAAAAAAAACACCACTATTACTACATTTTTAAAAATGAAATACACCTTTACATGCATATAGGTATAGAACACCAAAGTGTTATAAATGTAAAAATCAAACCTTAGGTGTTAGATATGTAAATACATAAGAATTGTGTGGTTTATATGAAAATTTTCCTAAAAATATTTAGCAATAGGTAAGGAGGAAAAGTAGCTCACAGTGCTATCGAATTGTGCTTTAGTGGCTCCAGCTTTGACAGCAACAGCTATACCCTGAAGTTAGAAATTAAAATATGTTAAGGAATGCAAATACCGGAATAAAATAATTTGAGGCAAATAAAAAGGAAAAGGAATATGATAACATTTAACGCATAAATGAGCTTTTTGTCATTCACAAATAATAAAACATAATGCTGGGAAAAAAAATAAACGACATGCATACCCCCTCGTGTACAAGAATATACAAAAATTTCAAATATGGTGCCAAAGATCACAAAACCATGTAGTTCGATTTAAATGCATGGAAACTTATATTCCAAAGGCGAAAAAATTATATATCAACGGAAGGGGAAATAAATTTATTAATCCCAAAAGTAAAAAAAAAGAGACCTTCATTTTAAAATGACGAGAACAGCAACAAGAAGAAGAAGCTTTTATCCCACTCGGCTATATGAGTCATTTTACTTCATTGTATCCTATTTGAGTGTCATATTTACATTTAATTCTAAGAGTTACTTTACCATTATTCAAAGATCTTATCATAATATTAGTTTCATGGACTAATTTTTTAGCTCTCATTCCTCCATAAAGTGAAACTCTTACTTAACGCTACACCCAAGCGTTAGTACAGTGGACCTTGAATATTTTTCATTTTATTCGGGTAACACAATATGTCGTTTCCAGCGGACACTCTAACATTTATACAATGATTTAAGAAATTCATATGATAATTATCGATAAAATTTTACAATGGTTGTTAACTACCTAACACAACACTCCACTTTTTGCATCCGTGGCTCGGGGCCCAACAACAACACTTTAGCTTCATTTTAAAACGAGGCTCTTTAAAAATTTAATTTTTTATATCCTCTTTCTCTCTCATAATAATATCAATGGTGTCGTCTTTTCCCGCTATCGGCTCTGCTAACTCATGGCGAACCCTAGCAACTGTTACGGCGATTCACATCAAATCCTCCCGGCGTCTTTCTCCTGCGTCGTTTTCTCCTTGTTGTGTCTTCTCCATCGTCGTCGGCTCGCGTCGTTACTGCGTTTCGTCAACTTCGATGCCAACAACGGCTTGCGTGTGCGTCATTCTGCGTCTCGCTGTTTCGATTTTGACGCCGACAGCTTCGCACATTCGTGTCTGCGCCATTCTGTTTTGGTTGTTTCGACGTCGACAGCTGCATATAGCACGTTCGCCTCTCCCTGTTTCCAAGTTTTCAGGACTTTGCAGTAGGAGGCGCCGACAACTTTATATCGGGATCTTCTAGCAGGTCCCTGCTCTGATGGCGCTCCCTCCTTTAGTTGAACCTGACAAAACATCATTTTCCCACATGGTGGGTAATCCTAAGGTGGAGTCGGCGGTTGTCTTTCCCTTACATTATAAGAATTATCGTGATGGTATATGTGATTGCCCTTTTGTTAAGAAGACAAGTAGAAAATGTAGGAAAATAACTATTTTTCTTTGACTAAGAAATTTCAACCCTGACTGAGAAATTCAAGTTCGCTCTTATTGGAAAATTTCAGTTGGAGCACCACCCACCTATGAAAGTTATCAGAAAGAGAGTTGATGATCTCAAACAGAAAGTGAGACTCGTGGATGAGAGACATGCATTGATTCAATTAATGGTGCCTGAAAACTAAACCCGAATTTTCTCTAAAAAAATATCTTAATATTGCAAGCAAGTTAATGAAATTACTCAAATGATCTCCTGATTTTGACCCAAATCATGAAACTCTCTGTACCGGTATGGTTTAGTCTACCAGGTCTTAAGCTGCATTATTTTAATCATCAGGTTCTATACTCTCTTTTGGGGTCATACTTGGGGACCCTATGAAGCTAGATATACCCACTTTCAATCTAACCAGACCTTCTGTCCTAGAATACTTGTGGAAAGAGATATTACTTTATTTGATATTACTGAAGTCTGGCTGGCACAACTCATAATGAATATTGACAACATATCATCATGAAACCCAGACCTTCTTATTGTACCCATTATAAGATGTTTGGGAATACCCTTGATAAATGCCACAAGCTCCATCCTAATTTGAAATCTAAAGTTCAAGTGAATAAGGAGGGGTCTAACTCCACTGCTCTGGACATATCTGCTCCACTTGGGAAGGAATTAATTGCTCCTGAGGACCCCCCTTGACGATACTGTTATTATTTCTGCGATTGATGTGATGTTGGATGGCTCTGCAAACAATACTGAAGGATTTCAGACTGAATATCAGGAGAACCTTGCCATCTTCAAAAATTATCCGGTGTAGGGACGACAACTCATACTTCACATGTACTAGAACTTATTGTGGGTACGACGGTTGGTAATCCTTCTGCTACAACTCTACCTCCTCATCTGAATGATCAATCTTCGGATGAGGAACGACAGGTTTACACTCCCAGGAGGAAGAAGAAGAATGAAAATCTACTTGAGCTCAGGAATCTAATTGATGATATTTTGGTTACTTTGGGTAATAGTAAGAACCTCACCAATTTGTTAGTCGGCTCCCTTCTGAGAACTAGAGACAAAGACAGGACTAAATTAGGTCGTCCCTAGCTCTGGTGGTTTGGGTTTTTTATATGTACCCTATCTTTCTTGGAGTTTTTTTGTGTTATACCACGTGGGTTGGGTGCCTACTTTTGGGTCCACTCATACAACCTATCTATATCCTTTGCTCTTTAATATATTAGCTCTTGGGCTATATATATATATATATATATAAGATGGCGTCGACAGCGGCAGCGGCAGCGACACGTTCTGCTAGGGTTTCTCCCTATGGCGATTCCCGGCAGTGATTCTATCGGCTTCTTCGCTTCTCTTCGGCGTCTCCCACGACGACGTTCATGTAGCTGCAGCTCCCTGTCTCTCCTATTGAAGTCGAGTGCTCCTACTCGTCTCCATAGTCGACGAGGATCGCTACTGCCATCGTCGTCTGATTCCATTGACAACGGCGCTATCTCTCGCAGTCGTCTCTCGTAGCCAACGACATTTCTTTTTGTGGCTGTCTCCTTCATCGTCGTCTGATTCCATTGACAACGACGCTATCTCTCGCAGTCGTCTCCCGTAGCCAACGACATTTCTTTTTGTGGCTGTCTCCTCGCTCTCTCCAGACGAACCGAGCCCGAAGTATGCTCGCTTCTTTGCAACCCGCCAAACTGTTTCACTTCTGACCGTGATCATCTTGTCAGGGAGATGTCCTCGATTTTCCGTTCCTATGCAAATGCCCTTGTCGGCGACTTGTCTATTTCTGCTCGTGCCTCTCCTCCAGATTCAGAGTCTGGTTTTGCTATCAGTGAGTCCTGCGATGTTCCACAATCGTTCCAAGAGACTCTTGAAGGTGGAGGTGATCACACTTTTATTAAAAAACTTAGAAAAAAAGGGAAGCTTGCACTTATTCTCACAGAGGATGAAACAGGTACACTCGCGTTCTTTTGACGTTTTGCTCTTGTGGGGAAATTCCTTTATAGTAACCCAAAATTGGAGATCATTAGGAAGGAGTTTGATGCTATGAAACTATTGGACAGTTGGAACATTGGCCTACTTGACGGTCGACATATATTTATTCAACTATCTCACGATGCAGATTACACTCGCATTTTCTCTCAAAAAGCTATCAAAATCGACAATCGTTTTATGAAAATTCTGAATTGGACTGTCGGGGTGGGTGGCGAGTTTTGATCCAAAAGCGGAGTCCCCTATCATTCCAGTTTGGATAAAAGTTTTTTGGGTTAAAATTACATCTGTTCAACATGAAAATCCTCTACTCTTTAGCAACTGCTTACGGTAAGCCTCTGAAGGTGGATAGTCCTACGCTTGGTGTCACAAAACTCTCTGTGGCTTGTGTGTTAGTTGAGAGAAATATCACTCAACTAACTCTGGATGAGATATGGATTGACACTATTCACAACGGGTATGTCTCCTTATTACTCACATTGTAGTATGTTTGGCCACAGTTCAAATATTGTGGAAATAGAACCACATTCTCCTCATTGCTCTCATTGTAATATGTTTGGCCACAGTTCTAATATTTGTTATCGCTTGCATTCTCATCTAAGGCCGAATATAGCTAAAGATCAGTCATCTACCATCCTTGCTGAGAAGGTGCAATCCGATCATCTTTTCAACATCGCAGTTTCAGATGAAGAACATCTTACTACAGGTAAAGATCAAAATGTGTTGAAACCACTTACTGTTATTGAAGAAGTCTCACTTACATGCCAAGACACACGAGAGTGCTCTTTCGACCCGAAAGAAGATGAACTGGTACAACAAGTAGTTGTCTCTAATGTTCAACAACCTACACATATTCTCCACACTTCAGACCATTCTGCTGATCATGTAAGCGAATCCTCGGATGAGGAATGACAGGTCTACACGAGGAGGAACAAGAAGAACGGAGGATGACTCGAGCTAGGGAATCTATTGGATGATACATTGGTTACTACCGGCAATGACACTCATCTGACCAATTTTTTAGCTGGCTCCTTCCCTAGAACTAGAGGCAAAGGCAAGACAAAATTGGGTCGCTCTGCAGCTACCTGATACTCCTATTTTGGCATTTTTTGGTTTTTTATTTTTTAGATCTCTTATGTATTTGTTGTATTTTCTCTTTTTTGAAACGATTTGATATGATGGTTTTTGTGTGGGCTGGGTGACATTTTTGGGATCTCCCACAAAATCTATCTGTGCCCTACTTTTTATTTAATATATCAGCCTTTGGGTTTTCAAATATATATATATATATGTATATATATATATATATATATAGAGAGAGAGAGAGAGAGAGAGAGAGAGAGAATATATGCAAGAAAAGAGGACTTCATTTTGAAAAGCTCTCTCTCTCTCTCTCTTACATAAGAGAAGGGAATACTCAGAGCACACAACTTCGAGAGAACATAAAGAAGGAACTCCACGTGCATAAGTTGACTCTCAAGACGACCTTTATTGGCCTTGCAATTTTCATTCATTTCAAGATGCCTATAATAAGCAATTAAAAGCTATAATCCCCTGACGCATGAGCATATGTCGGGATACCATTTCCACGGAATCCCGTGAATGCGGATTCTACGACAGGTAGATCCCAATTTCATAGGAACACTGACCCACGACTTCTTTTTTATTTATTATTTTCTATTTTTTAAAAAATTTCTTCTATTTTTCTTTCCATTCTGAGACTCAATATTTGTTATTGTTTTGGAGACATTGTTTTCTGTTTTATGCTATTCGGGGTGTTGCACCATGTCCTTTTGAAAGTGGCGTGTCTGTATTATGTTAATGAACATGTGGTAGATCCTTCTCAACCTTCGTACCTTATCATTTAGGAGGCTTTTGTTGTTTTTAGCCAACACAACTGCCTAACTACACTTATCCTCTTCCAAATGCCCTTGAACTCGCCTATTACCTTCCCCTTGCAATTCTACAACCACCTCTCTACAAAACTCGCTTCCTAAACACATTTTAGAAGCCATAAAATGGAATCTAGTAACAGAGCCCGACAAATCCTATATTTCTTTTAGGATTTTATCTTTCTTGTCACAATCCAAAATTAAAAAAATATATTACCATACCTAAAACATTCCCATCACAATTCTTAGAACTAAACCCATATTTTCAAAATTTTTCCTATCTACACTAAAAACCCACCCTAAGAGTTACACCAAAACCTAAGCCCCCAACCAATCGTGATTTGCAATCCTACATCTGTTAGAAACCGGATTATGAGAAAATGACAACATGCTGTCTAGGAGAAGTTCGCAAAAATATTTCCAAGAGTTTATTATGGAGAATGTGCAGCGAAAAGTCCTCAAAATACAACAAAAGCTTGGTGTTTTTGAGAGTAGACAATCCGGTGAGGCCACCCATAACAACAATGGTGACTCCTCAGATTAAGAGGAAGTGAACTCTTCCATTAGTTCTAGTAATGAAAAAGAACTATCTCGACGATTCAACATGGCGTATCAGAGGAGAAACCAGGATCTTGGAATAAAGATGAATTTATAGGATTTCCATGGTCAAATAGATTTGGATGAGTTTATCGAGGGGCTTCAAACAGTCGAGCGAATTTTTTAGTACAACTAAGTTCCTCGGGACAAAAAATTTAAATTGGCTTCGATTGACTTGTAAAATCAAAAGATGCAACGGAAAGAAATTAAATCACACATGCAATTGCATTAAATGACAAATTATAACAAAAAAATGATGAACCCAACTTTTAATTACATTCGCAAAACATCGGAGTTAACCATGCAGCCACACAGGTTTAGTATAATGTACAAGTGTTTAGATTTAGCATGCTCTTAATCCTCATGAAAATATTAGGAGAAATAATGTCCACAAAATCAACATTCATTACTTACAGGGCTTTTCTTGGCAACACCCAAAAAATGTAGAAGGGATGAGTTAGAATCAAATACTTGATCCAAATTAATATTGCAGAAAATGAATGAAAGAAATCAATTGAATCCAAACCTCAAGGACAAAATATCAACTTCATAGACTCCAAAATGCATGATCAATCCATAGGAATAAATGAAGAAGTAAGAAAATACCTGCAAAATCTCTGGTGCATCTGGACCGCACATTGATGCCCCAAGTACTATATCAGTCTCCAAATCAACAATAAGCTTCATAACAGTTTTTTCTTGCCTTCTACAAAACATGAAGAATAGAAGCTAAACGAAGGAAAAAATAAACAGAAAAAATGAAAGATGCAAAAAATATTGTTTTGGACTTGCTTCACAAACACAATTTTTATCTGCTATGAGCAAAAAATTCCATTAATAGATAGTCCCATGGCACTTACAAATATTTATTTGCATAAACCAACCCAAAATAGTTGGGATAACACTAATGATGATGAAGTGGATTCTATATCTCCAACCTCCCACAAAAATATTCATCTGTACGTCAAGAGGGTCATCGTGTTATTTCAGAGTTAGACACCTGAAACTTCCATCCCTCTTCTCCCCTTTCATCAAGTTAGGATGCAGGGAGGTGGTTCCGGAGGCTGGGACAGTAGCAAGGAGGCACGGAAAATGGCCTTGGGAGGCTGAAAAGGCCATGGCAGTGCCAAGGATGTGCTGGAATAGCAGCGAGGCTGTAGGAATGCAGTTCATGTGGCTGGAACAGTAGTTGAAAGCAAGGTGAGGGGCTTAACGGGGCTGCGACAGCGAGGTGAAAGGTTGGGAGAAGGTGGAAGGAATGTTGCGGTGGCTGGGACAATAGTGGAACAATAGTGGACAGCAAGGCGAGGGGCTTACGAAGCTGCGGTAGCGAGGCAGAAGGCTGGGAGAAGCTGAAGGGAAGGTTGCAGGAGGTTGGGACAGACCAAAGGAATGATTCTGAGCTTTTAGTAGTGAGCAGGCTGCTGGCATCGATTTTTGATGTCACAAATACCCGATACCCTTGTGATGTTGTGGGAGCGTGCGGCGCTCACGTGAGCTTCCTTGTGATGTTGTGGGCGCTCACGTGAGCCCTCCCATAGCTCAAGTTGTCAGTTGGGGCATTACTAGATGCACTCCGTCTCCGGACTAAGATTTACCAGGTCCTGATCGTGCTCGACAACAACTACCATTGATCCGTGATGGTTCCCAATTCTAGGGCGAGTTGAATGATCATTCGGAGGCTTGTGTGGTCCGATCCAGTCATTAAGAGCTTTTTTGTGCCAAGTGGAACGATTAGCGTGCCTCTGGAGCAAAAAAAATGTAAGAAAAAAATGACCTTAAGGATCTGGCATGGCCACTCCCAGATTGGGCGTAGCCACGCCAACCCCCTCCCCATAAAGGTTGAGGGGGCTGCCTTCAGCATGGTCAAACCATGTCGCAATACAAAGCCCACAACGTAATTACGCCGTGGGACGACGAGACCACGCCGGACTTTCCTCCAAACCACTCGAAGCCACCTTTGACGTGACCGCAGCCGAAGGCGGCATGACCGCCCACAGCGTAATTACGTCGTGGGATGGTGTGACCAAGCCGACCGGCCCATATTTCGAAATTTGGCATGGTGGCCCCTTAGGAAGCGTGCGACCTGGAGCCAATATTTCAGGTTTTTCTTGGACTCGTGGAAATCTTCTTGGGCTTGTAAAAAACTAAGGGATTATCCCCTTTTTAGCATGTCCTATGTGCTCTTCATTAGCCATTTTTGGCTTGATTGAGGGGGCACTTTGGGGATTTTGCATAAGGAGGCGGTTTAAGCTTCCTCTCTTCCTTATATCACCTATCTCCTCATTTAAGTTTTGGGTTGGTTAGAAGAGCTTGGGAGAGTACAAGAGAGAGCTTCATCTTCCTCTTGGAGATTTTGGAGATGTCTTGGAGAGAATCTCTTGGAGCAAAGAGATTTGAGGAAGACTCTTCATGTTTCTTAAGAAGAGAGTTAAGGAGTTGGTCCCCTTCTCCTTCTTCGTTCATTTTCTTCCGCTTCTTCCATCACTTCATTTGAGTGCGTGAGGAGAGTTTTGTGACGAAGAGCTTGGCTAGCAAGGGAGAAAGGTGCCTGCTCTCCTACACCAAAGGAGAGCTTCATCTTACCTCAAGGAAGGATCACCGAAGCTTTGTTGGAACTTCGCCGAAATCTCGTCGGTCTCTCCTTTTAAAGGTGAGCTTCTTCGTTCTTTGAAGAAGTAGTGGGGCGGACCTCGCTGGAGCCTTGCTGGAATTTCGTCTTCTCTCCTACTGTTAAGAGAGCTTCATCCTACTAGAAGAAACACATCCAAAACCTTCGCTTTGGTGAGATTCTTTAAAACCCTTGTGTTTACTTTCTTAGCTAATCCTAGGAGTATAGTTTGCTAGGTGCTTGTGGGTTTGGTTGCCCACAAGAGGCGGGTATGATCGGCTGCCCGATATCGGCTGGTTCAATCGATCGCCCGTTATCAGATGATCTTATTGGCCAAACGATACCGACAAACCTGATCAAACACCTTTTGATTAACCAATTTTGTGGTGTCGTCGCGGGTTCCTTCACCCACGCTAGGCAAGCTGGCCGGCCGACACTAGTCGACACGACCATACGCCTATTGATTGGCCGTTTATTTACTAGATAAAGCTCCAAGTTAGGATAGTTTTTATTGGACACATTCCTAGCGAATCTAAGAGATTCCTTTGTGAACCCTTGGATCTAACCTGAACCCTGAGGGTCGGAATCCCAGATTCCCACATTTGTAGCGGTTTCCGATCTTCTGTGGAGGTATCCAAACATTGCACTTACAAAATGAGAGAAACTTTGTAGCTAGTCTGTTTGCAAGAGGCGAATGATCGTTCTTTCGAGCAATCAAGAGGGAAAACTCCCTACACTTGCTCCCTATAGTCAGAGGTGGCTATGTCGCATATCCACGCGTGAAAACCTTAGGTGTCTATGTCAGATTGTTAGATGTGTGGCTCTCTATCGATTATGATCATTCGCATTGCATGATGTATTGTGTCACGATATGTGTTTTGTGTGAAGCATGTGTGCTTGCACATTGCCTCGACCGAGATTGTTAGATGTGTGGCTCTGTATCGATTATGATCATTCACATTGCATGATGTATTGTGTCACGATATGTGTGCTGTGTGAAGCATGTGTGCTTGCACATTGCCTCGACCGACCACACCAGCCCGGTCGACATAACACATTTGCTTGACCGGTCGCCCCAGCCCAGTTAGCCTTGCACATCAACTCAATCGTCCGCACGACTCGCTCAACCAACCGCCCCAGTCTGGTCGATCGATTACTTCAGTCTGACCGACTGCCTCCGTCCAGGTCGAGAGATCACTTTTATCTGACTAGCCGCCCCGACCCGGTCGACTAATCACTTTGGTCAAGTCGGCAACCTTAGCCCAACTAAGCCCGTTGGCTACGTTGCCTAGAGTTGACCGTCACAGTCGACCCAGTCGGTCGAACAACTGATTCCACTTGCATAGTGTATGTTTTACATGTGCATTAGTACTGATTACATGACTTTGTACTAATACATTCTTCACTTGCACCTTTGTGCATTTTTGAGTATATACCTTCATATGCTCGTGACAACTACTTGTGCCTCCCAACAACACATTATTCTACATTTTCTTCGTGACATCCTCATGTCACTTAACACCGTGTCATGGGCACTCACAGATCACATCTTAGTGTGTTTGCTTGCATAACATCTTGCATATTTCATGACGTGTACATTTGCATGTCTTGCACTTATATTTGTGTTTCTCATAGACTTATCCCTCACATTCATACATCATGCAAATGGGTGGCTTGTAACCGAGCCAATCCGTTGTGTAATTCTCTCCAACGGGAGTTACATCCCTACACTTCCTACTACACTGCTCTGGATCATTGTAGACACCTTTCGGGTCATTGTCTCCATGACATATCCATTTTTTCGGACCGCTGCATCCACGACACACTCACCTTTTTGGGTCACTGCCTCCACGACATACCCATTTCTTCGGGCGGCTGCTTCCATGGCACGTCCACCATTTTGGGTCACTGGCTCCACAACATACTCATCATTCGAGCTACTGCTTCCACAATTAGTCTACCTTTCGGTGGGCTGCCTCTACAACACACCATCCTTGAGTACCTGCCTCCACGACACGCACACCCATCCTCGGGCCACTACCTTCACGACAGACCCACCCTTCCAGGGCACTGTCTCCAAGACACACCCATTCCCGGGGTTGCTGCCTCTATGACACGCCCGTTCCTGAGTCACTGTCTCCACAACACACTCCTCACCACTTTTATTATTATATGCATTCATGGATAGCGAGTCGAACTTGATAGGTGAGTGACCCATATTAGTTGTGATGCCTTAATAAGCATGCTTACCGGGTTAATCCCGACGAGTAATGCGAGTTAAAACATCAAGATTGACACAAGTATGATCATGCTAAGGCTTCAAGGGATCTAATTCGTGTCACCTTGCAGGTTACGGGTCTGCTTTTAGTGACCCTTATTTTAAAATTAAATATACATATATTTTGCTATTTATTATATCAGTATAAATTTAAAATTATGCATGTAGTAAATTAGGCCATATGCAAGGTCAATTCTTTTAAAAAATATATCCTGGGTGACTCTTTAGATCACTTGGATCTTTAGGATGAAACCGATGTGACGACCCCACCAAAGTCATACATACCAGAGACCTTACCTAAGAACTTAGATGCTAGTTATGACACATTCTTGTCAGATTGTGGGCTGCCTCTACGACACAACATCCTTGTTTAGCTTTATTGCTGACATTATTTTCGGGAGGCCGAGTATTTTTTTTTTCTTGATGTAAATTTTAGAGTCCTAGGAAGAGTATTAGAATAAGATATGGGCACGAGTTCTGAGGTGACAGGAAAGAGGAACCACGTGACCGGGGCCAAGAATTGTTTGCTCATGTCTCTACCTTAATTTTAAATTCATTTTTGTATAGAATTATGACAAAACATGTATATGCGAAATACATCCACCACTTTTTTTCTAGGATATGTCGTCGATCCAGCAACACTGGCTTTTTCATAATTTTATTTGACTTGTTCTACTGCTTTTCCTGCATAATTGCATGCTTGGAGATTTCCCCCTGTTTTTTTATGGTTTTATCTATGATGCTGCGAAAGTTATAATTTAGGTTCTTTAGGACCTTTAAATTGTAAATTATTTTTAAAAAATCCTAATAAAATTTTCAAGATAAATTAAAATTTAGGATTAAAATTGTTAGGATGTTTCAAAACCTAATTTTACTTTCCTGCATGATCTTCGAATTGGATTTTAAATGGGTTGGGCTGTCAACCGTTTATATTAGGGCATCCACAATATCTAGGGATCACTCTAAAAAAATGTAAAATTTTGCATGTCCCGAGAAGTCCTCGTACTTTTCCAACCTGATCTGGCCATTATAAATTTCTACTTAGGTAGCTATCTAGTGCGTTTAGATCATTAGAAGACCCCCGACCTAGATGGGTGTGGTGTAAGTCCTTTTGCCATGAGCGTTTTCAGCTTTGTAGCTGAACCTCCATTTCTTCTTTTCTTTTTTTCAGCGACATCCGCGCCATTTCGGCGGATATAAGTCCCGCCTTTTGGAGTTTCATCTGATACTCATATGATAAGTTTCGTTCTTTTGACCTTAGGGTTACCGGGGTCCCCACGGATTACACAATTCACGGATTGTTGACCGGAGATCTGCGGACGTGTTGGATCGACTATCATTACAACTAGATAGACTTAAAGTTCTAGTAGTTTGGGATACAGGTCTATGGTATCCTAACCCGACTACCTCTATCTTCTTGGGATTACTTCTCGCTTTCTTTGACTACCCACTTTGAGCCCTGCCGCTCCTCTTGCTTTCGTTGGTATCATCTTAACGACTTGATTACTGATGAGCTGCCGCCTGTTTGAGATACAACGATTTATCCTCAGCCCTTATAGCCTCAACATATCAGGATTCCCCATCAAGAAGATTTGGTTATTTCACAGACTCAGTATGCTGATAAGTCTGTTACTAATGTGGGACTATGAGAGATCCACACCCCGCATTGTGGCTTTGCGAGAGTTTTGAAAGCATCAAAACATTCCCATGCAAAATAACCATACTAATGTAAGTAAAAATTCTTCGGATCAAGAGTATTCTTGGGCAACTCCCAAGATGTAATTAACCAAGTGAAATACGTCCACTTTGGAGCACTCGAGACATCAAAACAGACAAATACACCTGAATCACTTGTTGTGGATAGTCTACATATGTATTTTTTCGTGGATATTAGTTCAAGGTGCTTCCACCCGATCTTGTTTGCGGACATATTTGACCTATCATTACAAGATTTATCACAAGTAGACTCTCCACGTTTTTTTCTCTTGTTTGTCGTATTTGCCGTATGCCATTTTTCGATTCCTCTCTTATCCTAATCATTCACATGATCCGGAAAAGAGACTTATTTAGAAAAGCAAAATATAAGACGATGGACAAAATGATGACTCCTTTAAAAATAAAAAGAGAAATGAACAATAACACATGTAGTATTTGGGAGAGTAGAAATTGTAGAAAGACAACTGAGAGGTGGCTGTCGGAGCGGCTTCGACAAGAAGAAATGTACGATGGCGAAGCGGGAGAGATGCAGAGGAGTGGGAAAAAGATAACACCATCTCAAGAGCAAGATACAACCGGAGCACCACTCAACCATTAGAGGAGAGCAACACCATATTTTCTTCGTTAAAGTTGTGGGTAAGGGCGATGAGTTGGAGACCGTCAAAATGAAGACTATTATCAAAACCTTAAATCCAAGGTGCAAGTATATGAATAATAACAGGAGATAATGTTGATATAAGAAAAATGAAAGAGGATGAATGGGAATCACTCAAGACAGAAAAATGAAGCAGCACACAGTTTGTTGTCAAAATCATTCAGCATCATCATCAGCATTATCATAACTACCTAAAGTGGGTTCTAACATTATGAGCATCATTCTCCTTCCACCATCACCACAGAGTGCTACTCGAGATGCTTAACTTTATATTGCACAAAATTTTTATTTCTTTTGAAAGGCTTCCATATTACCTTTGATCTAGTACTTGGCCAGCATCTTTCTGCATTAATTTATATACCAATCTTAATAGTAGTCTTCATGCCAAACAATCCAAATTTATTTTCCAAAGAAATACTTTTACAATATTTCTAATATTATCATTGTTCCTTACAATCATAGTATATTTCTAAACTCTACATATATTTTAGCCAAAATAATTGAGCAATTTTGTTGAAGACTCACCCAGAAATTGTATTCTTCATTGGATTAAATGTAGATGTAAAGACCAGAATATCATTCTTGCCTTGGTCTACAGCCTCCTGCTCACTAAAACCAACAACCGAAAGAGGTGGTATACTGCAAAAATGAGAAGATAAATACTTTAAAAATAGAATCATATGAAAATTTAAAAGAAGACAGATTATCTGATCTTAATGTATCATATATATAAGTGGAACCCCATCAACTAATTGGATGAGCTTACAGCAAGTTTCACAGGCACAAAACTTAACATTTGTGCGCGTACCCAGGTGGCAAGAAAGACATACTTAATTTGAATCATTACATATCTAAAAAATGGTTTTTACAAAATTAAATTGATAGGCTTCATACATTAATGGATAGAATGGTAAATGAATAAGCCTTGTATCAAGCACCACAATAAGACATGCAAGCTATGATGACTACTCTTATGCCAAGTTTGATATGCACGCCTTATACTATTATCCCATCCATTCCTATAAAGAACTTATGTTAGGAAGTATAAAATATTTCGTGTGATGGGTTTGCCGATTGGAAAAATAATATTCTTCACTTGTATAGCATGTGGAAGGATAAAAAGTGTAGGCTTTTAATTGACAATGTTATTGATTTGAATGCACTTCCCTGTTTCGACAAAGTCCATCTTTAGCTCTAACTTAACTATTGACATACATACTGCAACTTATCATGCTATGTGGGACAACAGTACCTTTTTGCGTGTTATCATTTGATGTTTAATGCCAATTCAAACAAGAAGATATGAAGATAAAATTTTGTGTGATGGCATGCTCATGGATACAACTCGCATGCTTCTAGATCAACTTGTTTATGTGCATGAATTCCACGATCAGGACAACAATTATATGTACAAGCATGATAAGAAAGCTCTCAAACTTTCTCATGTGAAGGTGGTTGCCCCATTTCCACCAAACAAACCAACATCTAAGCCTACAACATTTCGTCTCATGATTGTTGATCCAGCTTTAATTAGTTTTTATAATGATTTGTAACATCTTGCAAATCAAGTTAAAAGTTTGGGCCGTCTTATTATAGCTGTCAACTAATTATTGACGATTGCATTGATTTGAGTAAGAACAATTTTATGTCATAGCCTAGGGATCTTTATTCTAAGGGATAATAATTATATATTCGAGAAACCTCCTATTGTAATCCCTCTATTGATTATTGATGTTTGTCTTAATTTGAGTGATATATTTACGTCTTATGTTCAGAGATCATATCATTTAAGTGTGGTTTCTAGCTGCCAACCAAATGCTATCACAATTACTTGAACAACCTCCCGATATTTCTCATCT
The DNA here is from genome assembly GCF_001263595.1 of Phalaenopsis equestris. Lineage (NCBI taxonomy): Eukaryota > Viridiplantae > Streptophyta > Magnoliopsida > Asparagales > Orchidaceae > Phalaenopsis > Phalaenopsis equestris. The sequence goes on from NW_018164875.1 coordinate 344,840, forward strand.
TGCCCTACCACCCCGCCGACACCACCACCGCCTTCGGAAATCTTCTTACCCCCCTAACCCGGGGATTCACTTATTATTGTATTTTCTTTCTATTTGAGTTGTGTTATAATCCTATTTCTACATTAATAAAAATTTGTTTTTGTGTTCCACTGTTCTTCCTGCTAGTTCCGATATCACCTCTTTGGTGAGAGTTTTTGTCCTTAGTATTATCCTTTTAATTTATGTGTTTTCTTTCTATTAGTTATATTCATATAAATCTCTCGAATGTTCTAGAGCTTCTCTTCAAGTTCCAACACTTTCGTCTCTGGTTTATCCAACTTAAGCAAGATTTACAAAATATGTCTAAATTCAGCCACTCTCCTTTTCTTCAACTCCATAAAAAAAACTTTAACAAATATTGCATCATTTCCCCCACATCCAAAATTAATCACAAAACATCTACATTCATCATATTTCCTTGTATAAACTTTTCTCAGCGTCCACATAAAATTAGGCACCTAAAATCAGCTCAAATCTCTTTTCCCAATAATATACCTTACAACACTTACATACCTTTAAATTAGTTCTATTGGGTCCTTCTACATCCCCTCAAACAGTCACACCAAATAAAATTATTCACTTCAAACCACAGACCAAAATCCACCATAGCCTCTTGATTTAACACCACTTCAAGGACATAAATTGTTGAATTCAATAGATAGGCTGGAACAAACAACTCAAAATAAAACCCAACCTATAATAACACTACAAATCTTATCTATAAATATATATGTACACAGGGTGCCATCAAAGCCAAACGGGAGCTGACCTCATGACTGTCACCTTCTCAATCTCCGTTTGCTTCTCTCCAAATTCTTGTTGCCACCTCGTGAAAACACCGTAAATGATGCACGAACTATGCAAATCCACCTCTCCTCATACATGTTTTTTTTTTAAAACATTAGGAAATCATCTTTTGTTCTTTTTTATTTATCTATTTTTCTTAGAATGAAGGGTGTGGAATACCCTCGTACAAGTGTTTCATGCAATACACATATACAATACACATATACGTTTGTTTTAACATAGTGGGGACTTAGTGTTGGTTGTATTATCAAGTGCACAGCGTATACATGCCTTTTTTTATGTAATATGAAAGTTTTGACATATTTTTTAATACTCCTCCATGGGGGTCGCACGGAAGCACTGCTAGCTAAGAAACTTGTTCAACAAAATTACTTTCAAGACAAAAAGGGTGCAACAAAATGATAAAATAACGAACAAACCACAAATGAGACCAAAATAATGCACAAAATTCTATTAAAACTTGTGATAAAGAGCAAAAAGAAGTTTAAAAATGAACTTACTAACTTTGGGAGTTCCCTAATGAAGAAAAATGCAAACCTCTTGACCTCAACATGCACAACAAGCTTGAATAGAACACAATAAGGAATCATGAACCTCTCTATTATAACAACCAAATCACTTCATCGTGGAGCCTGCCTAGGGATGATGATTAAAAAAACGTAGAATTTGTTATTTGAATCAATCGCCAACAAGGGTGTCAATAAATGACTTGAAACTACAACCCAACTAACAAATTTCAGGTTTGGTTTAACAAGATTACTATTTAGTCTAGTTCAGGTTTAAAGAGTGAAACTCAATTATTATTTAGGTCAGGCTCAGGTGGACCCAAATAATTTAAATCAACTTGGAATGAATCTGATCGTTATTCTTGTCTGGTTTTGGAAAGCTATACATCATTAGGTTAACAAAGGCATATCATATTCGAGTTATTTAAGTCATTTTAATCCAGAAATTTGTAAAATCCATACAATAAATTGTTATGTTGAGTTAGGTTTAAGTTAGGCGAGTTTGAGTCAAGTCAGGTTTAGGTCAAACATTTTGACTGATAAATAAAAAGGGTTAGGTTTATGTCAAGCAAATTTGTGCCAGTTCAACTTCAGGTCAAACTCAAATTTGACCCATAAAACAAATTTACACCCCTAATCATAAGCATTGTAGTGTGCAAATCAATTCAGAAAAATACATGACACACAAGCTCCACCAAAAAGTATATATGCCACTCCAAAAGCATGTTGAGGTGCTAAAAAGCAAAATCTCATGATAGTTCAATGAAAACATTATTGAAAGCAAGAACATGAAAATTGAAAATTGAACATCTCCATAATGTCGTGAAAGTTTTTCAAGGGAATTCAAACCAAATTAAGAAATCAAATTACGCTGCTCTAAAAAGCTTCCAATTGGCGTTTAAAAAAAGAAGACTAACATCAAGTATTTTCGAAAACATCAACCATGAAGAACAACAAGACCGAGCTAAAGAAGTCGTGGGTTATACTCCACGAAAAAAAAAAGAAATTATATCCTCAGATGGTAAAGAAAGATGCAATGAGCAAACAAGAACTAGAGAATTAAACTATTTTGAGCCTGTGTCGGACAGAAACAATTTGATTACCAAAATACAGCAGAAGGAACATTCCTATGGTCAGGTTTGGTTGGCAGCCCACCAAATACAGTTTTCTGCAACCGATATGAAATAAAATATAATAAAAAGTAAAACGAAATTAATAATGGTTAACAATGAATAACTCACAGACAATCATATAAAAAACTATCAGAAGTGAACATACTGAAAAGCAAGTCCCCTCCATTAAAGCCACAGGAGTCAAATTCAACCGGTTAGTAACATCTCCAACAGCCCATATGCTAGGGACAGTAGTGCGAGAATACTCATCCACCTGCAGGAAAATTGGCAGTGCAAAAGTTGGCTAATCCATATGTTTTGGTAAATCATCCTACACATAGCAAAAAGATCTAAAAATATAGAACCTCTGCATAAAAAACTTAAATAGTTCATAGATCTCAATGGTTCATTTGAAAGTCAAGTATTGAAAAACATTGGTGTTGGAGAACTGCCCTGTTCAATCCAATTAGCTATCTTCACGGATTTGATGTAAGGCTGTGGGCTTGAGGTTAAAATGTTTGGTTTTTTTTCCACAATTACTAGTTAGATGCACAGGGAAAACATAAACGAACCTTTATAGCTCCAGTTTTATCCAACTCAACGCCAACAGCTTGTAAGTTCAATCTTTTTGTGTTTGGTGCCCTACCTGACATGTCACATAGATTAAAATGTATAAGCTCTTTAAGAAAGAAATGCAGGGTTTATATAAATTGATTGCAAAATAATTTCTTCTCTAAGGTATAGCACTCTCTTGCCTGACAAGCAAAAAAAAAAAAAAAAATCTGAAAGTAAATATCTCAGAGTACCCCTTGGAAAAGCGATGTTATTGTGGACCAGTTCAGCTTTTATCCCATGCAAAAAACCATTGAAAGAGTAATGGGTGATGTTTTGAAGAACTTCATGCACTAAGCCTAATCATCTAATTTATATTAAAAGAGAAGTTACTTATTTAAGGGAATTATCAACAGATCTACAGAAATTTTAAATTGCCATGACCAAGATAGTAAAGGAGATAGAGAGGATGGATATGGTCTGTCACGACCAGACCCGAGGCTTAGATTAATTAAGATAGGAACTACTGTTGGATGGTATAAACCTTTCAATTTTTCTTTCCACATATTTTTCAGAAACTTGCAAAATATAAAAGAGACACTAATATCCACAAAGTGCAATAGATTTAAAACATTCAAAAGCGACAATAATATAAAGACCATATCTCAAACCATAATTAAGCAATGTATCACTATCTGAAAGAAAAAGTATAAAGAAACTATTAAACACATTATAAACTAGTACTTATCAGCTACAATGGTAAACTAGTACTTATAACCCTCTCAACTGCAATCCATTTCATGTAAATCAAGTCTCTCATACAACTTATCAACCAAAAGCTTTTCTATTCCTGAAAGAAAATATTAATTTCAACTGTAAATTTGACTTAACGGGTAATTATAATAAAAAATGCATTAAATTATGATATTTATTGAATGACAAAAAAAAACAGTTCATTACTTTATAAAACGAACTTCCACTTTAATTTTATCTCTTCTTGTTTCACTTTAAGTATTTATCATTTTAATTCCTTAAATAGTCATAACAGGATTACCGTTATACCCAAGATATCCTAAAAATATACCCGTAGGAAACCTCAGCACCTTTGTCATTTCCTTTAACATGCACTGGTAAATTGCATCCCTTACCCGGACCATCTGAGAGTAATCCTGTATAACTTAACATTTAAATTTCATTGCATATCGATTTAAATCTTTAAAATGTAAATTCATAAGCCCATCATTCTTCTCCCATTCGCGATACCATTTCAAACTTTCAAAATGTCATGCATGAATGAAATACATATTTTAAACCATTTAATAAAACAATTATTCATTTCATAAAATATTAATTTAATGCATAAAAGAAAATAATCATTCTTTTTTGCTAACAAGAGACTTCTAAAATACTTCTCCTCTGTTAAATTCTTCTATCTTAATTAATTGTGCAAATAATAATAATAATATCATCTAAAAAAAAACTTAAATATATCTATCGACATATCATTAAATTGACAGATATTAATCAGTATATTATTCTTTACCTTAAAAGGTATGATTAGCTTCTCGCACAAGCCTCCGCTTTCCCCTTCAATTTCAAAACTATATTTCCTTAACCTCAAGCACTTACTGATTCAAGTAAACTTTATTTTAACATTGTTTAAATAAATATATATGTATACAACATTTGCTTAATTAATTTAATTTAAATATGAAGGTTTACCTTATCAGTTTCTCGGATCAATCTTCTATCTCACTGGCATGCTCCTCAAACCTTTTCTTAGAATCTGAAATCACTATTTGTTAGTCTTGATTTCAATAGAACTTTCCATTAATATCATTATTAAACACACGGACATAGTTTAACACATATATATGTACTCATATAGCAATATAAATAAATTAAAATTTTTGAAACATCAATTACCTTAAACTTCGGCGACCTCACCTTAACCTCACACACGCTCGAAGCTCCTCCTTCCCACAGAATGAGAGCTTCCTACACTTTGCTTTCGGGATTTTAATAGCTTCAATCTTGTTTACAGTTGGTCAACAACCCTATCTCACTCACGGGAGCTCCGCTCTTATTCTTCCTCCTACCCTCAGTCCCATGGCCCTACTTAGCACTGCACACGCCTCCCTTCGGTCTCGGTTGATCCTAACGTAAGGCTTTTCTTCCTCTCACGAGTACAATTTGTCTTCTTCCTCTACATAGGAACATGACACGGTATCTTCTGCCCTATCTTCATACACAATACTGCAAGACTTTCACTTCCCTTCTTCTCCTTCGGTCGTAGTTCATCCTAACAGAGCATGCACACAAGTCTTCCCCCTGTATTCTTCGATCTCATGCGGTCTGCACAACAGCCGTAGTCTTCTTCTTCCTCTGCACACACACGAGAGCATGCACACAAGCTTTCCCTCCTGTATTTTTTGATCTCGTGCAAACTGCACAACAACCGTAGTCTTTTTCTTCCTCTTCTTCCTCTACACACACGCGAGAGCAAAAGTGGTTAAACTCCTCTTTCGACTTCTCCTTCCCTCTCTAATTCTTCTCTCGCTCCCTCTCTCTCCCTCTCTCCGTTCGCTCTATGACAATTAGGAGTGAAAAACGATCGAGAGATGCCCTCCCCCTCTCGATTTCACTTAAGGAATCGTCTTAACGGTTTGATTTATTATTATTATTATTATTATTATTATTATTGTTTTATTTAGAATTAAATTATTACAATCTCCACTCTGTATAAAATTTCATTCTCGAAATTTGAAAATAATCATTGAAGTAAATATACCTAAAATGAAAAGTTATGGAAATCTTTCTTACATCTCAGAGACTTTCTCCCAAGTAGCATCCTTTCTCCGACCATGTTTCCATAAACATTTCAAAAAAGGGATCTCTCTGTTTCGCAACTTCTTCACATCATAATTCAAAATCATTTCAGGCTCCTCAACATAAGTTAAATCATATTGAATGTCACCAGAGTCTGTTATGACCCTACTAGCTTCACCCACAACATATTTTCTAAGTGAAGAAATGTTAAAAACATTATGCGCTCCCTGCATATGAGCTGTTAAAGCCAATCTGTAAGCCATATTTCCAATCCTCTCCACAATCTGAAATGGACTGACAAACCTGAGGCTCAATTTTTCTATATTCTTAAATCATTGCACGCCTTTCAATTGACTAACCTTATTAAAAACAAACTCTCCCAACTTCAAACTCAACAGGATTGTGCTTGGTATCATAATATTTTATGTCCATCATGCACTGCCTTTAGTCAGATTTTGATTAGTCTAATATTCTCAGTAGCATCATCAACCAAATCAGTTCCAATGATCTTTCTTTCACCAATTTCAACCTAATATAAAGGTGTCCTGCACTTCTTCCATACAAGGCTTCATATGAAGCCATCCCAATGCCAGCTTGGTAATTTTATTGCAAGCGAATTCTAATATATATGATTCCTAGCCTCCATTAAAGTTAAGCACACATAACCTTAGTAGATCCTCCAAGGTCTGAATAATCCATCAGTCCGAGGGTTAAATACTGTATTGAGAGTCAGTCGGGTGCCCAAGACTTCTTGAACGAACACTCTTCACAAACTGGAAGTAAACCTGCTATCTCTGTCAGACATAATAGAGTTTGGCACTGAATACATCCTCACAATTTAATTTACATATAATTTGATTAGCTTCTCAATTGGATATGTTTGTCTAATAGGCATACTTAGTCAATTTGTCAATGATTACCCATATAGCATCATGACTCTGACGCGATCTCGACAACAAAACAAAATCCAATGTAATCTCCTTCCATTTCCACTCTGAAATCGGTAAAGGCTACAACTGTCCTCCAGGAAGCTAATACTTTGTCTTCACTAGCTGACATGAAAGACACTTAGCCACAAATTATGCCACATTCCTTTTCAACCCTGGCCACCAAAATGCTTCTTTGAGATCTTAATACATTTTATTACTCCTTGGCTGAATAGTACATCCAGATAAATGTGCTTCCTCCTAAATTTCTTTTCTTAGATCATCAACATCTAGAACATAAATTCTTCCTTTATAACTCAATAAGCCCCTAGTTTAGCACACACCTCTCCAAACTGCCCATCTTAACCAGCCACAGGAGTTTCTGAACGTTGTTATCTCTAGCTAAGGAATCTCCAATTCTGCACTTCAAAGTTGGTTGTGCTGTCAACTAATATAACTGAGCCATAATATCATCACCATAATACTTTACGGATAGCTTCAACTTCTCCAGATCTTTAATTAACTGCTCCTGTTGAGTAATTAAATAGTTAAATTTACCTGAAGCTTTCCTACTCAGCGCATCTGCAACAACATTAGTCTTCCTCGGATGATACTAAATATTCAAATCATAATCTTTAATAAATTTCAGTCATCTTCTCTACCTCAGATTCAGTTCTTTTCGAGTAAAAATATGCTTCAAATTCTGGTGGTCATAAAAACTTTGCATCTAACTCCATACATATAACGCCTCCATATATTGAGTGCAAAAACAACAGCAGCAAGCTCCAAGTCATGTGTGGGACAGTTCTTTTCATGATTCTAGAATTGTCATGATGCATATGCAATGACCCTACAATGCTGCATAACTACATATCTCAAACCTCTCAAACATGTATCGCTAAAAATCTAAAACCCATCAAACCTTGAAGGACTAGTTAATACTGGAGCATGCGTTAAGCAAGTCTTTAGTTCTGAAAAGCTTCCTCACAAAGATCTAACCATTCGAATTTCACTGCCTTTTGAGCAATCTTGATAACAACATAGCAATCTGTGAAAACCCCTCGATAAATCTCCTGTTATGACCAGTCAGACCTAGAAAACTCCTGATCTCAGTGATAGTAGTAGGCCTTGGCCAATCTGCAATCACCATGAACTTATTCTGATCCATAAACATGTCATCTCTACTGATAATGTGCCCAAGAAAAGCTACACTTTTAAGCCAAATTTCACATTTAGAAACTTTGGCATAAAATATTCTCCTTCAAAACATGTAGCACAACATGTAAATAATCTGCATGACTGACTTCATCCCTCAAATACACCAAAATAACATCTATAAAGACGATCACAAAAGTATCCAAAAACCACCTAAAGACCATGTTCATCAGGTTTATGAAATTATTGAAGCATTTGTTAGTTCAAATGGCATAACCACGAATTTATGGTGCCCATATATAGTCCTAAAGCGGTCTTCACTATGTCTTCTACTCTAATCCTCAGTTAGTGACAGCCTGACCCCAGATAAATTTTTGAAAATATAGAAGCCCCTTCCAACTGATAAACCAAATCGTCAATCCTCGACAGAGTAAATTTATTTTTAACTATGAGCTTATTCAACTCTCTGTAGTCAATGCACATCCTGAAGCTCTCATCCTTTTTCACAAATAATATTAGAGCTCCTCAAAGTGAGGTGCTAGGTCTGATGAACCCCTTATCTAGTAATTTCTTCACAAATCAATCTCTTGTATTAATGGTAGCCCTAATAAATCATTAAATAACACTTTTGGATATTCTTTTACCATTGGAATATCACCCAAAGACTTCACTTGATTAGAGATATTTGCTATCTAAGCAAGAAAACCTTGATTTCCATGATTCAACAATTTGAAAGAATTCATACAATTATCATAAATGTCAATTCTCTGTCACCACAAAATTTAACTTCTAGCTCCCTAGGTACATTTATTTTGACGATCTTTTTATTGCAACCAAAAGTGACAAAGTTTATAAACATTCAATCTATGCCTAAAGTCAACTCAAACTCCACCAAGGGCAATATAATGAGTTACGTGACAAAATCTTTTCCAACAATCATAAGCTTCACCTCACATGATTAATTAATTTCAAGAAAAACACCATTTGGCATTTTTACTGATAGTATCACATCCATTGAAAGGATATTCAACCGCATCATTTTAGCCAATTCCACAGCTATAAATGAGTGATACTCCGGAATCAAGCAATACTCTTATCGGCTTACTTTGAAAATATACGATACCTATCATTAAAATCATCATAGTAAACATTTAGAGCCAGCTTATTAATATATTTAAATTCTTACATTGTTTTATGTGACATGACATAAATCCTACAGTAATTAAAGGTGCACTAGGTTAAAAAGTATAAAGAGTAAAACATACTTATGATGACATCAAATGAGTCCTTAGCTTGCTGTTGCAGAAGAGCATTTACTCTGGGCTGAACATTCTGCTGAATCTGACCTGTATTTAACACTAATCCTGAAGATTCAGTTACCCTCAGTTTACCATAGCTCCTCTGAGGTGGTGCAGCACTGCTAGTGGAATCTGTTGGAGACCAATTCCCAATTTAGGGCAATTCTTCGCTATATGTCCTGACTGGTGGTACCAAAAGCAGGTATTCGATCCAAACAGACTTTCCCTTATGAGACCTTCCACACTTGTCGCATTTCTTCGCTTCAAACTGAGCGTTGATATTGCTAGATTTGGCCCTCTTAGCACTAGTAGTACCTGATAGAAAAGACTGTCTACCCTGAGAGCCCTGAGAAAACTATTCTGAGATGTCTAATCATCTATTCTGAGATGAGAGGAATTAATGATTTGGATTCCTCTGAATTTCTTATCTTCTAAATGTCCCTCCTCAATCCTTCCAGCTCTCCACCATAAGAAAATAATCATCTATTCTGAGATGAGAGGAATTAATGATTGTCTAATCCTATCTTTCAGCACTTCTCTTTTGCATTAATAATCAACTGAGACGCATAACTTGAGAGTCAGGTGAATTTAGCTTCATAATGCATAATGGATTGATCGCTATGTACCAAACAAATAAATTTGTCCTGCTATTGTCTTCTCATAGACAGTGGTACAAAGCAATCTCTAAAAGTGCTCACGACCTCGCCCCACTGAACCTCTAGCTGGCTTTACCCCAAATTTCTCCTACAACTAACCTCATCACCATCTCTCTGCTTTTCCCTTTGAAGAAAATGTAGTCAGAGTAACCATCCTCTTCGGAGGGGAAGATTAATCAATCTAAAATCTTCACCCTAAACAACAAGTTTTTAGCATTCAGTGGATCACCAGAAAAGAGAAGTGGCCTAATATCTTGAAATAATTTCAAATATTTGAGCATTAAACCTCCTCCACTAGAGTCGACCGAGTCTGTAAGTTGTTAATCAACTAAGTTACTGCAGTCATCATCCCAGTAAATACATCTATATTCACGTTAATCTGTGGGTGTGGGGATGCATCAACTTCCACAGTATCATGTCAAGCTTCTTCCCCCCCTGATTTTCCATATTTCTGAAATAATAAAAAAAAGATTATAATTAAACTTAATTTAAACCTTCATGAATATCACTTAAAAACTAACTTAATCATCATAAAACTCTTTTAGATCATAATCAAACTAAATTAACATAATTTAAACCTTCATGAATATCACTTATAAATTAACTTAATCAACTAAGTTACTGCAGTCATCATCCCAAAGGAAACTTCCAAATATATAAAAGAGCCACTAATATTCACAAAGATCAATAAATTTAAAACATCCAGAAACAATAACAATAATCTAAAAACCATATCTCAAACTAAAACTGAACAATGCATCACTATCTGAAAGAAACAGTACAAAGAAATTATCAAAAACATCATCACTAGCAACTATCAGCTGTAGTTTTTATTCTGTAAACCAAGTATCTCCTACCAAACATATCAATCAAAAGCTTTTCATTTCTTTAAAGAAAAAAAATAATTTCAACTATAAATTTGACTTAGTGAGTTATTATAACCTAATATGCATTAAATTATGATGTTTATGCTATATGCATGAATGACAAAAAAAATGTACCTCATTACTTTATAAACCTTAAACATTCACTTTAATTTTATCTCTTTCCGTTACACTTTAAGTATTTACCATTTTAAGCTTTTTAATTGTCATAATATGATTATTGTCATACCCGAATGTATCCTTAAAAATGTACCAAAAAATACCCTCAAAATGTACTCGTAAGTATCATAAAAAATGTACACGAAGGTGCCCTCAAATTGCACTCGAAGGTACACATTTACTATTTCCTTTAACGTACACGAGTACAATGCATCACTTACTAATACCATTCGAGGGTAATCTTGTATGGCTTAACATTTACATTTAATTTCATATCAATTTAAAATCCTATAGAATGTACATTCATATGCACGTTATTTTTCTCTCACTTGTGATATATGAATGAAATATTTGTTTTACACTACTTAATAAAGTAATTATTTATTTAATAAAACATTAATGTCATGTATAAAGGAAATAATCATTCACTTTTACTTACAAGAGACTTCTGAAATACTTCTCAACAAAACTTCTCTGGACATTCACTTATATTAATTATATGTGCAAATTATTATAATAATCTCATCTAAAGAA